>NC_039266.1:8129027-8304027 GCF_003368295.1 Carassius auratus
ATTGTATATTTCTGAGAAACACATGACAAGTTGCTGAATTGCGTGCAGCTATAAACTACAGTTATAATGAACTTAGACTATTGGCTATGTTGCAATATTTGAATCCTTAAAAGTACTATATTAGTATTATAACTATTTATTTTTACTTCATTTTTCACAATCAGCAACTAAAACCAATTGTATTTATTTACTGGTAATTCAAACAAAGCTGAAATAAAATAAAATATTAATCTTACATAAAAAGCTAATTCTTAGATGAAATCTATATTATATTATATTATACTATATTATATTATATTATATTATATTATATTATATCAATAAAAACTTCTCCGTTACGTATGGTAACCCTCGTTCCCTTTCAGTCAGTCACTCTTGACGCCATGTCGGTGACCGACGCAAAATGGGATCCCTACCAAAGCGCCATGGGTGCTGCCCCTTACAGTGCCCTGTGCGAGCCGCCTGCGCCCCTATTAGGTGTAGGACAGGGCTCAGAACAAGTAGTTCCAGTCACCATTGTCACTACCATTACCTACAATGAGAACATGACGCATCCACGAAAGCCACCTCAGCATGCTTGACACCCAGACACGTGAGGCAGCGATCGTGACCATCACCCGGTGCCAGGTAACGAATGCATCCAGAAACGCATGGGTGAAACGGCATCCTTAAACAGACGATCCGTCGTCTTTATAAAGATGCACCCTTGGAGCTCTTTTATAGACAATTTTCTCCTATGAAATGCTCTAATGCTGAGGCGCACAGGGGAGATGGCCGCTTGCAACACGACAGGAGGTAGTGCAGCCTGAAGTGTGCAACCCACTCGACACTGGAACGACCGCCGCTGAAACGCTGTCTCGCCAACACAGGAAGCTTCCCAGAGCGTGCTGAACTCGCAGTTCACCGTAGACACAGTTGAAGTAAGCAGAACGATACTGTCGCTCGGCTTCGAAGTGAAAAGCTGGTATGCATTGCACCTGCTGCCTTCTTTTTCTCAGGCTGTGATCAGTGGCAGCTGGATGCAATAATCGCATGCCAATGTGAATTGGCTCGTTCAGTTTACACTCAAAGTAGATTGGTCTATCGAAGCGATATCCCATTTTGCGTCGGACGCCAATGTGGCGTCGAGAGTGACCGACTGCAAGGGAAACACAGTTACACAAATTTACATTTTATTAAAAAAATAACAAACTCAAGAAAATGTAATTAGAAATAATAAAAATATGAAAAGCACATAACAAAAAAACTAAAATGTAAATAAAAACTAACAAAAAAAAAGATAATTTAAACTATTTACACTGTAGTAGTATATAAATAATAATAATAATAAAATAACACCCCACTATTGATGGATCTACTAGTGAGCCACTATAAAAATATAAACCAACCAAAATGCCTTTCCTTGCAATGATTTTCCATCGTTACTGGTTATAGGATATGGTGTAGGACTGGATATCTCAGACCAGTGTCTTCTGTCATACAGAAAACACACACACAGAGCCACATGCACACTCCACTCCTCATCTCCAGGCCACCGCGCTAAATGAGATTCAGTCTGGTACTCCAGGGGGCAGGTTACACTGGACCTCTACTTCAGTGTGCTCATTACCTCATTCAAACACAGATAGCGCTCTCGCAGATTTGATTTGGCCATTATAGGCACAGCGCCGGAGGCCTCGTCCTCCTATTGAGTTTCTGTAACTTGTCATAACACAGTTTTTACTGGCATTGAGGTGACATCACTTTTTAAGTGGACAGCAGGTGGACGGCGGCCTTGCCAGAGCAAGATATCAACCTTCAAATGTGAAAGAAACAACTTGTAACTAGAGATGCACCGATACTACAGTTCTCCAGTAGCTGATTATTCAGAATGACATCTACTGATACAATTGTAAAAAAAAGAAAAGAAAAAAAAAATCCTTATAGTATGTCTTACAGGAAAATTGTATCTAAATCTAATTAAATATACTTCAAAATGCCATGTTTAATTCAATTTGTTACTTGCCAGTTCTTTGTAATTAATTGTGAAATTTACTTATTCAAGAAACCTTCTCATTTGGTATATTACTATACTATTATAGGTTATAATTAACATCAGAACCCAAACTATTGCTGTAAATTCAACTACAGTTTATATTCCGATATAATAATCGCACTCAAATCAAAAATAAACATTTGTATGCAACATACATATATAATTGACAGTAAATAAAATTCTGCCTATTGTTTTTTGTTGCTAACTAACCAACTGTGAACGCTGGTAATTTTTTGAGGTAAATGTTATGTGACATTATTCATATCCTGTTTTATTTACATCTTTCCGTGGTTATGCGTTTCAGTTGTACTGTATCTTTTAAAAGCCTCTGATGTTCATCCATGTTTATTTATTTATTTTGCTCAACAACTTGAATACACTTTCACTTGAACGGTGCTACAGCGATCCGTCATGCCACATTTGAGACTTTGTTTCTAATGAGCAGTAACAAAGCACAAAGCTGTTTGCGATTAAGGGATCTGATCTGTACTACAAATAATGTTTGGTGAAGGGAAAATGTCAGGACATACCTGGCAACCCTGTCTTGAGCCATGGGTAATTCATACAGTCAAACAGAATCTTTGTTCTGTTTTTTTTAAAGTGTGATTGTGCTGATGTATTATAATCACGTTAAATTTGACAGCCCTAAATTCAACACGAGAGGCATTATATTTTCACACAGTATGAGCTACAGTCTGACACACTTTGACTGCATATAATTGGCCGTGATCAATTGTTTTAAAACAACCGGCCGAAGCAGTTTTTATCGGCAAATACCGATTATCAGCCAATATATCAGTGCATTCTTATTATTTTAGTCATGAACCGAAAGGTAGGATGAAAACAGAAAGGGAAATTGAAACACCCACAATGCACAAACACATGAAAATGTGCTGATGTTGATTTTATAAGTGTTTCCCAGACTATTATCGTGAGTCATAAATACACACAGTTCTAGCACGGCCAATTGGATTTCCTCAAGCTGAATGCAGAGAGAGAGAGACAGTCGGTGGCATTGTAATTGCATTAGCCTGTGACAGAGAGAAAACACTCATTGTTGATAAATTAGATCGAGCTTATGAGAAAGTGTGGAAACATTCAGTCTTGCTGGGAAAATCCGACATATCTTCTTGTCCCGGGACTGCTGTCAATCAAACAACTGACAGAGAGATGTCAGGGGTCAGAGGTCAACTCTGACTTGGGGTGGTGAGGAGGTGGGGCACTTAAACACTTAAAAATGCTCAGGTTTTTGTGATGGGGCATCCCTGGAGTCCCAGAGCCCATCTGGATCTGATGAGACGGGTGGGTACCAAAGACAGAGGTCACCCTACAGGAGGCTTTCCCCTGTCCGCACCAGCCTTTCCACTTCTTCTACTACCGTTCCCATTCCTGAGGATCTCCTTTCCCTCAGCGGCACTTAGAAGGACACATGTGGTCTGTTAGACACAAAAAGACTCATTCAGTTCAGCCCAACAGGCCTGGCCTTTGAACAACTCCTGAGAAAGAGGGAAGGCAGAGAGAGGCGGTTGGCGGAAGATCAGAGTGATGTGAAGAAGAAATCACTCCCTTCTTCTTGGGCAGGTTCCCCACTGGCTGTTTTAGGGAATCTGTGAGTTGACAAGCTTCTTCAAGGAAGGGGCCACAACCTTTACCATGAGCGATTTAGAAGTGGAGGCTCGAATGAACAGGGCCTCAGCGGTCTCGCTTCCTTTTCCTTTTAGAGGAGTCCAGAAGTAGTGAAAGGCTTCTAGATATAAAGCAGGCTTGGCAGGCGTTTAGCAGCCTGTGATGCCAGCAGGGGTCCTGAGCTCAGGGATTCTCCATGCAGTAGGGAGTCTCAACAAGACCAAGAGTTCTGTCTTCCAATTCGTTGCATTTGCACATAAAAGCTTTAGCTCTTCATGGCTGAAATAAATGTTATACATTGCTGATGGACTAATTGCTATTGCTTTTGATGGTGCTGTTTGAGGACAGAATCACAAAGGTGGAAATGAATCCCAAGGTTTAACCCACAGGGCACTTTCACACTAGAGCAGGTATCCTTAAATCTGGCCCACGAGATCCACTTTAAACTAAAATTAAACTTGAGATAAGCTAAAGTCAGTTCAGCATGTATATAATTCAGTTCAATCACAGTGCTGATGTTACACACACACACACACACACACACACACACAAAATGTGTATTCAAAATAACGATTATTCTGGCTTCTCTTATTTACAGTATCGAACAGCTTGCACTAGTACCTGTGGTGGTACTTACATTAATGACATTAATATATGACAGTATGGAACCCAATACTCAAATGTGAAAAGAGAGATGTTGAAACGGATCTTGAGTGCACACTACGCATCTAAACCTCGACTGATGTTTTGTCTTTGTAGAATTCAAGCGAAGACCAGGGAGCTCCGAGAGCGACAGGCCAGAGAGCGAGACTACGCTGAGATCCAGGACATCAGCCACACCTTCAGCTCCGACGAGGAGCACACCTACGCCGGGATCGGCTCTCTGGACTCGTCCCTGGACAGCAGTATGGACCTGAGCCATAACCCCGGTCCAGAGCGTCTGCAGAGCCCCCGAGACCAGGCCCTGCCCTTAGAGGCTCTCTACGCACAGGTCAACAAGCCCCGCAACGGACGCCCACCATCTTCAGACGAGTAAGATCTCACGGTTTCTCTTTCTTCAGAATCACTGCGGTGTGATGCACAGGCTGATTTTCTTGCTGTGATTTTGATTTTAATACTTGGCTGATGTAACAGGACAATGACGTGCCTTGACATGTTCTTGCCTTGAACGGCTCAACCTTGGCTATGTGTTTCCAAAGCTTTGCATAATGCAAGCTAAAGTGTGTTTTCTCGCTGTCAAATATCTCTTATTTTGTAAGGTTGGATAGGGTGAAGGGCACCAACGCTTTTGAAGTTTCTTTTATTGTGCTGAGAAAAAAAGAAGTTTCTATGCAGTCTTCTTTTTATATTTGTTCGTGTCTGAAAGTTTAGAAAATGAAAAGCTGTTTTCATCCACCCTTTGTAGTGTGAAAAAAAATAGTGTTATCAGATTTCTCACCTGCGTCCCAGCGGCTGCTTTTATAGCACAGGTAAATCATTGATAATTCTCTGGATGGGAAATTTTAATAACCAGCAGGCTCCTTTATTATCACGGATAATGTCAGATCCACCCTCAACGTGCACTGAATCTCTGAATTCATCTGGGGTTTTAAAGGAAAGTAAAGTCAACTTTATATTAGAAACTGCTGCAATTAGCTAAACTTTTAGAGTGTTTTTTAACCTACTTAAATAAATGATTTCACAAAATGTGCGTAAAAAGCATTTATGGTAAGCTAAACTGTTCTGTCATTTATTTTGAAACATGCATGTATACCATGCATTTAATATCTTTGTAATACACGTGTTATGATGAAATTGCAATTAAGTACATTTAAAATAGATTAACATCATATGTAATATTGAACAACACACTACAGCACATACTTTACATGTGCTCTAGTCAACACATTAAAATAAGTACTGATGAAGATTATTAAAACAATTATTTAAAATGCACAATTAAACGTGAGACTTTTAATTTGACATTCTTAGAAAGAAACATTGCACTTAAGTTTAAACACAGTCAGGTGTCTCTTTAAATACACTTAAGTGACCTTTTAATTTATTAATATAATACTGAACAGGATTATTTATTCATTATATATATTTTTAGTTTTGAATGTACACTACAAGTATGCCTTTAAATCAGTAAAGCACACTGCTTTTTCAAAAAGATAACAGGCTGGTCACTTTGTTTACATTTACTACTATTAATTTATTACTCCAAAAACATTAATATAGTATTTTGTGTCGGGAATGTAATGGGAGTAATGCAACATTAAAACAGGCCTTTATACTTAAAAAATCCTAATTTTTCTTTCCCCCCAACATCCTTTAGTTTTTAGTTTGCATTTAAGGTCCACAGAACCATGATTTTCTAGTTAATGCAACTATTAACTAGGTTTAATATTTATGAAGATCAAAATGCATATAGCACTGTGGACAGGATTACTTATTCATTTATTTATTTGAGAAATATTGTGTTCAAAAGTTTGCACGGCGTCAAAGCAGTAGACATGGAGTAAAAGCTGCAGAAGTTTGAGTCTTCAGGAGTTGAGGAGTTGTTTCAGTGTTTTTCGTCTTCTGTGTTGATGTCAGTGTGTTACAGACACTGAATATCTGATGCAGAGGACTGACCTACATTTGTTCTGGTGAAATGAGAGTATTTTCTGAGATACGGAAGCAATATATTCCAAAACATTTTACTTTGTGTTGTTGCTGTTCTCCAGCTTTCAGATGATTTCTTGGCTTGTTTTATGGTATTTATGACAAATTCACAAATAAACTTCCATCAGTGTTTGAAAACTAAGGGAAGGTCACTCAGTATTCACACTGAAGAATCGCCTCGATCGCTCTCTTCCTTTAGCTAGCGGTTATGAAACGGTTAGCGCCAAGTTATGGAAATGCTACTAAAGGCCAGCGTGTCTCTGTCATAAACCCTAATTACTCTCTGTGGGTTAATTGGCTCATCAGCGGCGAGAAGCAGAGGCAGTGATTGACAGGTGTCACTCAGGCTGCGTGACCTTTCCCAGGATGCAATGGGAAGGGGATTATTAGGTTACCAACTGCTGTTGTCCCAGCAGGAGCATTCCCACCGGCTACTGACACCCCCTTGTTATAATAAACACGTTTATTAAACTATAGGTTGCATAAGGACAGTCTTAAACAGAAAGTGCAGTTCACAGAATCTTCTCTCTCTTTGAAATAAATATAAAATGTGTATTTCAGAAAGCAGAGCTATAAGCCTGCTTGACATCTGATTACATGCAAATCATCCTGTGTATATTTTAAATAGCGCATTTGGAGCTTCACACTGCTTTGCATATCACTTAGAAGCAAGCCTTTGTGAAATACATTGTCATATTTGTTGTCGCGCCTCTGGAATAAATTGCACACTTTTATTGGCGTTTGGTTGGGAGGGCTGTAATCTGCATGAACGCGTAATGCATTCACATTCAGACAGTCACATCACTCCATTAGAAAAAGCCTGACTCCCTCCGTGAATCAAAACAAAGCCCAAACAAACATTTGCATTTCTAAATGAAAGCTAATAGAAGTTTCATCGTGTCAGGCTCCTGGAATAAAGCGAGCGTCAACTTTAGCTTATTAGGAAGAGAGGCAAAAGTTTTAGCACAGATTTTCTCTGAATTCTTTCTTGGACATTTAAGTGTTTATTCTCTTTAAGAAGTGTCACAGAGGAAACTAGATTTCATCTCTTTGTAGATAGCATTGGAGAGGAGGATTTCCTGTCTAAAGTGCACAGAACAGGAAGTGGATAAGGTTCAAATCCTGTCAATCACAGCCGCACACTGAGGCCTGTATCCACAGCGAAGAAGCTTGTTTAGAAAAGTCATATTTCATTTATCTTTCCCAAATCAAAAGAAACATACAATACTCTGTTTAATATTGTCTCGTTATTTCAGCTTTTTTTCCCTTCTTTTTCTGTTCATGTCAATTAAGCATAGCACTAAGGAAAAAAAATAAAATAAACTACAACTTTAATGTATTTATTTGTTTGTTTGAATTAAATGAATTGTTTAAATATGTATTTTATTATCAGATAATATATTTCATAATCATATGAGGATTAAAAAGGCACAATCAACAACAGTTGGCCTTTATTATTATTGTTGTTGTTTCTATTTATTTATTTAAGTTTTTAGGGTGGAATTAGAAGTGGGTACCGTATTTTTGGAACTATAAGTCGCACCTTAGTATTAGTCGCATCAGTCCAAAAATACGTTGTGCTGAGGAAAAAAACATATATATTGCACTGGACTATAAGTCGCATTTATTTAGAACCAAGAGAAAACATTACCGTCTCCAGCCACCAGAGGGTGCTCTATGTCTTCAGTGTAGACTACAGGAGAACTGCGCAGCATAGAGCGCCCTCTGGCGGCTGGAGAAGGTAACGTTTTCTCTCGATTAATTTCTCTTATTTCATTTCTCTTGGTTAATGTCAAATACATTTTTATAAATAAGTCGCACCTGACTATAAGTCGCAGGACCAGCCAAACTATGAAAAAAAGTGTGACTTATAGTCCGGAAAATACGGTATGTTTAAGAAATTATTTTATTTTTAGATACTCAAAGGAATCATTTGAAAAGATATTGTACTATGGTAATAATAAAGTAAAATCAACCACGATTAACCTTTATTACTATTGTTGTTGATGTTGTTTTACATTTATTGAGTATCTGCTAGCTAGAACATCATGAGTCTTCTTCAAAAGATCAGCTTCAGGTTCTCCCTCAGCAGAAGTGAACAAACCCTGGCTCCGGTGGCTGTGCTGTTTGTTGGCTCACTGTTGACTCTGTTTGCATTGGTCTGAGCAGTGTGAAGCAGCCTGAAGCCTCACAACACTTCTGTCCCACTTACAGTTCAGTGGCAGCGTCTCACAGCTCAAAGCTCTTGACATGCAGTCTGAGTCCTGAGAGTCAGAGCACAGAGGCGATGTTGTGTGCGGTAGCCTCGAGCAGCGTATTCCTCACACGCCGGAGGCTACATCTGCGACTGGCGTAACACAGCCCTCCTCCTCCTCCTTCATTGCTGTTTACTGGAGATTTGAGTTTGGGAACTCGCTCTCTTTTCACTGTTAGCATCACCAATCACTGTGAGGTGGCCACACATCTGCTGACTTCCATGTGACCTGCGTGCCGTTCAGGCTTGTTGCATGGAAATAGAGAAGGGGAATGCATTGAAGGAATGCGTCGTTAATTTTCCAGCGGGTTCAGATAAATATCCATTTTGTTGGCCTGGTCAAGGCCTCCAAAGTGCATTAGCCACAGCCAATAGACATGCCATTGATTTATTGGTATTAAAAAGATGACGCCATGATGATGTTGGATGCTGTTTATAGTACGGTGGAGTCTATTGGATACAGGCTTCAGTCATGTAAAACTGTGGTGCGGCCATTGTATACAGCAAGCTGAAAATGTGTTGCATTCAGTGTAAAAACACAAAATAAAATGAAATAAAAATGTATAATAATAAAATGTATAAATAAATAAATAAAAAAATAAAAATGTTTATTTTTTATTGGGGTGAAATATGTCCAAGATATGTTTATTTTTTATTATTTTTTTATTTATTTATGTTTTTTTTCTCAGCCTCTTGCACCCCACCCATCACTAGCCTGGTATTGTTCACATTTGCATGTGATTTCATCTACTTCTTGTCGACGCAGCAACAACCCGTGTCTATAAAGTCAATAAAAGCCTTTTTATGTTTCTGTTCTTGGCCAAAAATGCATCAATAGAAGAAGGCGTTCAGGCGAAAACCCTCAGTGGAAACAGAAAAAGCTCTTTATCTCGCCGTCCTGCAGCTGAATAAATACACTCAGACAATTACCAAATGTCTGGGTCCGGTTGGTCTGCCTTTAACAGCGTCCCAGACGAAGGTCAGCGCGGCAGTAAAGCGTGGAGAGTCGTGGCCTGTAAAAGGTTTGTAAGACCAGGGCTAGTGAACACACCGCTCTCGTCTGTTTTACAGTCGCTCCATCATCCAGATTCTTCTGCTTTATTAGCCTTGTTTCTGAGCGAATGAGAGGCAGTAGAAGCGAGGTTCGGGATCAGGGAATGAACCTCACATCTCACAGTCCTGATCAATCTGAAACCTGCCCAAACAGCCGTTCAATCCGCTGAGTATTACAGAAGTGTGTCTTTGAGTGGATCAAATCATTTTTAAATATGATTCATCCATTAGACATTAATTGGGTCATGGAATGATGGTTGAAAAATATGATGTCAGCCTTAAATTTATTAGATCCTGAAAGAAAAATTAATTAAAATGTGACATAATAATAATAATAAAAAAAAACTATTTGTATTAAAATGCACAAATTATTTTCAGTAAGACCTGTAATGTGTATTAAAAGAGAGATTTAATCTTTATCTGATGATTTATTTAGGTTTAATTTTAATTAGTTGTCACACTATAATTGTTAGTTTTGTTATTATATTTTTATCTAGCTTTAAAAATGTTTAATTCAGTTTATTTTCATTTATATATGTACAGTACTACCATTCAGAAGTTTGGGATCAGTAAGATTTTTATATTTTTATAAGTTTCTTGTGTTCATCATCAAGGTATTTATTTGATCCAAAATAAAGAAAAAACAGCAACAATATTTTGTGATATATTATTGCAATTTAAACTAACAGTTTCTATTGTAATATATTTTAAAATATAGTTTATTTCTGTGATGCGCATCTGTATTCTCAGCATTATTACTCCAGTCTTATATGATGATTTTTTATTTTATTTTTTTTTTTTTTACCTTTTACCTTTTTCGGGATTCTTTTATGAATATAAAATTATCTATCTATATCTAATGTACTTTGTTTTAATAATTTAGGGTTGCTAATTTTAATGTGGTAATAACTATATTAAAAAAAAAATGTTTTCTTTTAATTTTTTTGTTTTTGTTTTGTACTATTATTATTATTATTATTATTATTTATTTATTTTTATATTTTTAAAGATATTTTACTATAGAGTTATTTTAGTATCATTGGTATGCTATTATAGTTTTTGTTTTAGTAATTTGAATTATATTTTATTTTTCAGTTTAATTTTAGTTAGTCCTATTAATACTTTGTTGTTTATGCTGTTTTGTTCTAATGTTGGACTTTTTTTTTATTATTATTATTATGAAGAACTATTTTTAGTTTGTTTTAAATATGAAAAACTTAATTTCATGTCAGTTTATGAAAATGTAATCGTTTCCATTAATGATAATAACCCTGTTGCATGGTGCTGTTTATGTGTGTGATCTGAATCTGTAAATATGAGCGTAGTTGAAGCTAACGTCAATCACAGGACGTGTGCATGTGTGTGGAGAGGAGTGCAGAGGTCTGAGCAGTGTGTCACGCAGAATGATATTTCAGGAGCGTGAAACAAACTGTCACCTCTGTGATGCTCATGATTTGATTGACAGCTGCTCCCATTAGAGCGAGATCCTCTAAGCTGCTGAAGTCAAGGTGAGAGGAGATGAGAGCGAGAGGAGAGCATCACGTCCGTCCCGACACTGCACACTGCTTCAGTCGGATATGAAGTGCAAGTAGCTCAATAGCTGTTTTCCTTTTACCTTCTTCTTTATTTTGTTCCTTCTTTGGGCTTGTGTGAATGATAATTGGAAGGAAGACCATTAATCCCAGAATACGAGAGCTCTTCATGTTTCTGTGCTGACTCTTTCACACTGATCCTGCTGTGTTAATGTCTCAGATCTGCTGACATTGCCCAGCTAGATTATTATTAGACACTCGTTAAGCAATTGATTTCCACTGTTACGATGTGATGAGAAAGAAAAGTGAGTTTGGCAAAAGATGGTCTCGAACCCATTCGATCGTATCGTACGCTACTCTCCAACACTGACTGAACAACACTGAACAACCAGAACAATTAACATGACACAAGTGTGTCAATTCTTAACTTTTTCTCTGAGTATCTTTCTTTAAATTTCTTTTTTCTAGCAACCTATTGGGTTTATTTTCAACATTTTTTTTTTTACTTTTTTCTTGAAATTGACGATTTTTTTCTCTCTCAAAACTTTTTTTCCCTCATAATTTAATGGGTTTATTCTCAATATTTTTCTCGAAATTGAACAAGAATTAGATTTTTATTTAATTATATTATTCTCAGCATTTTATTTAGACCTTTTTTCTTTAAATATTTTTTTTTTCTCATAATTTAATGAATTAATTCTCAACATTTTACATCATCCTTTTTCTCAAGATTGTACGAGAAATTTTTGTCTCGTAATTTAATGAGTTTATTCATGAGATGGTTTTATTTCATGTTTTATTACTTGACCCTAATCCTCTTCCTTAAAAAAAAAAAAAATTATAAAATAAAATGTTTTTTTTTTTTTTTTTTTAGTTATTGTTCATTTTGTTTCTATTTATTTGTTTGTTTAAAATATGCCCCAGATACATGATTTTACTGTAGTGAACAGAACTGTGATTGTGTTTTTTGTTGACCGTTGTGTGTTACTGATTTCTAACTGGCAGATTTATCAAATATGCCAACTATGCATTAATACAGCGTTTAATAGACAGGAAACCTGTGGGATGAAATGAGAGGTGTTTGAAACCGTCAGAAACCTGCGTCCCGTGTACAGGAAGTGCAGACGTCACTTTCTCTCAGAGGTTTTATGGTTCAGTCATAAAGGCACATTCTCTTCTCTATTACAAATGTGATTAGGAGATTTCCTGACTCGATAACGCACACACAGCTCTACTGCATTACATTCACCTTAATTAATGTACAACTACAATTTCATCTTAATTGCGGTGTGATTGTATTTTATTTATTGTATTTTTCTTTTCTTTTTTTTCTGCTTAAATCAATTAGAGCAGCATTATATCACTGGAGCGTACTCATTTAAATAATTGTTGTTAATAATTGATGTGTAAATAGATGAAGTGGAGATGAATGTGAATGTTCAATCTGTTCTTTCATAAAGCCCAAGGGAGAGTACAATCATATATGTCTCAGTCACATATATATTTGTCTTAATTACAGTAATGATCTGATGACATCAGCAGTAAAATGATTGACAGATACACTGCTCACTGCTTGCTCTGCTCTGCTGAGAAGTGCCTCATCACGAGTCTGCTGCTAGAAATAAAACACTGGGGAAAGATACTTCTAGAGCTTTGTTTTTCTCTTTATATTTGTGAGACTTTCCTTTTTGCATGAAAGCGTACAAAAACAAAAATACAAAACAAAACAAAACAAAACAAAAAACAGAAATGAAGGGATGTCTTAATTGTTTCCATTTTCTTTTAATTGAATAGATCAAATTATATATTATGATTTTTATTATGATTTATGCTTAAATCATGAAAAGACCCACAATATTTGTATTGCATTTAGGTATGTTATGATATTATTTTTTAATTCTTTTCATAATTTCTCAATTTCATAAATTAATATATAAACATTAAAAAACTGAGTTTAAGGATGTTTTTATATTCTCATTTTTATTTAATTCATAATTTCATATATCCAATAATATTTATGATGATTTATGCTTAAATCTTGTGCAAAAAAGTGATTTTTAATGATTTTAATAATTATTTTTTAATTATATATATATATATATATATATATATATATATATATATATATATATATATTATTTATATATTATTATTATATATATATTATTTGATTAATTAAATTCAAAATGTATGTATATATATATATATATATATATATATATATATATATATATATATACATTTTGAATTTAATTAATCAAATAATATATGATTTATATTTAACTCATGGGGGGGTATTGATTTAACAGTTTTTTTAAATATATATTTTACTGGGAAACATGACAAAATGAATTTTTACATAAGAAAATGCTTTCTTTTTGTTGTGTGGAAAAAAAAAACACATATTCAGTCATATAGGCTCATTTCATGAGTGTGTGTCTGCTGCTGAGGCATGTGTGTGTGTGTGTGTGTGTGTGTGTGTGTGTGTGTGTGTGTGTGTGTGTGTGTGTCACCTTATCATACACTGTGTTTGCTGATAGTCTGTGGAGTCTTGGAGGCGAAAAGCCAGTGAATTATCCGACATGTCTGGTTTAATTTCTTTGGTGTGTTTTGCGGGATGACCCTCTGGGATGGACAGAATGAGATGGAGGGAGAGGCGAGCAATTTCCCCTCCGTTTGCACCATTACATTCATTTAGGAAAGCAAACAGGCTGCGAGGAGCTCCGCTCATCTCACACACATGCAAACACACCAAACCAGAGGCGTGCACAGTGTGTTTGACCCGTGTTTCTCAAAGCAGCCGCTGAAAGACGCGTTAATGATCTTCCATAATCACAGTCAGTGTCCTCGTCCCACATTCAGTTCCAGCAAACACACACTTCATCTGCGGCTGCACAGGCTGATTACACACCCCTCCAGCGAGTTTACACTCTTTTCAAACTAATTCTAGGCTCAATCAACACTGTTTGCTGTGGACAGAGAGGGACACGGCTCTAAATATAAGTGCAGGAACTATTAATGTGCTCTTCACTTGGTAACTCACTTGACAATGATCTCAAAAGTCAGAATTATGGAACCGCTTTAGACTATATATAGTTTGTACTGCTTCAAATTATTATTTTTATATTTATATATAAATATATAGTATGCAGTTTTCAGTACATACTGCACAGTATGCGAGTTCTTCATTCTTTGTCAACGAAAGGAGCAACCCTTGAAAACCAAAAAAATAAAAACTGTTTTTAGATCTAAGGAAGTGAACTATAATGACGAATGCCTATTCTAGACTAGAAGAGCATTTTTAATAAAGCAGCCAATAAAACTGCATCATTTGTGGTACAAATAATGGCTAAAACGCAAGAAACTAAGACGAGTTCTTTTCTTCTTGCCTCGGGACGTTATAAAAGCAAATAAGATCAAGAGAGGAACGCCTAGTGCTTTATTCGATTCCTGATGGCAAAAAGATCACATCTTTAACCCTGCGTGACTCCATGACGAATGCACACTCATAAGTCTGCGCGAGAGAGAGAGAGACTGTGCTTAGATATTAGATATCTCTCCGTAATGGCCTTTTCTGGGTCACCGGCGCTTCTCTCTATTTTCTGTCTTCTTCTGTATGTTTGAGATGCTCTCGACAGTTTTCATATGATGGATAACCCAATTGGCTAACGTAATCACGGATCCCTCAGCTAGCATAACATCCCGGCTCCGAACACCTCCCCAGAAATAGCAGCGGTGATAGATGTGATTGGGAGGGTGATGGAGGATCTGGGATTTCCTCCAGTATTCCCCCTCTGTCTTATCTATTCCCTCTCTTTCTCCGCTCATTAATGCGTGCCGTACGACAGGAGCTCTCTGTGGAACGTATTCCTGTTTGTTTGATCGTGTCAGAGTTTCACATTAGTGGACTTGTGTTTGTTTCATAGTTTCAGGCTGGACCAGCAGTATAGAATAATAATAAAAAAAATAAAAAAAAATACAAATTGCAATATTTTAGTACTATCACTAATTAATATGAAAATATAAATAAATACATATAGAGCTGGAAAGTTTGATTTGTTTTTTAAATAGGTTCTTTGGAAATGCTTCAAAAACACCGATTCAATTAGTTGTTTTAATGAATCATAAAGTACTCCCTGTGTTATTTACTAGTAAAATATATTTAATCACATTTTAAATTAAAATATAAATATATATAAATTATATTAAAATATTTCATATTCATGAATATTTATAATATTATATACAATTTTATTATCGATATATATTTAGGATTATTATTATTTTTATTTTATTTTATTGAACTTGAGGACACTTTGAGGAGTAATTGTAATAACACCAGAGTAGTTTTGATAAAGTTTCAAACAGCGTGCCATCTGTTGTCTCCCATCCTGTGCTAAATCATTATTCAAACACTGATTCAAAATAATTTTTTAATGATTTGTCTTTATACATTATCCCAAATGTGTGAAATAAACATGTTATGATTCATTAAACAAAATTTAATGAATCAGCGGTTTTTTTTTTCTTGTAGCATTTGATTATTATTATTATTATTATTATTATTATTATTATTATTATTATTATATTTTTATGCATGCAATTTACATGTATGTAATTACTTATTTGTTATATTATTAATATTTATAATATAACAAAGTACTAATTACAACAATATATTATTAATATAATATTAATTAAATAAACAATATTATACAAATTACTTTTTTAAATTAACAAACTGGCTGAAGTTGGACTGAACTTGGCTGAGAATTTAGCAAGTTCTCATGCAAAATATAGAAATGAATGCCATCTCTCTCTATTCTCTCTGTCAGTCCAAACACACACACACACACACACACACACCGCTGGCTTCATCGAAGTCGTTTGACAAGGTGCAAACAGACAGGTGAGACCTGCTCGCTATTTCTTTCGTTAGTAATAGACTTGGTTTCACAAGCTGCATCTGCAGATGGATGAGTTAGAAATGGATGTTTCTGTAGCTTCATAATCTGATTTAGACGACACTGGAGGTCTACCGTAAACAAATGGCCATAAGTGGGTGCTTCTGGTTTCAAAGGGAAAAGAACCAAACTGCACTGATTGATTTAGCCTTTCACGAGAACCCAAGGAAATTACCTGGAGTAGAGTTTCCCATTTCTTCATTTAAGCTAATTCAACCCTAGAACGCATAAAAGGATTCAAACTAACCACAAAGAGAGAGAGAGAGAGAGAGAGAGAGAGAGAGAGACACTTCATAAATTAAATCAAGAATTTTGTTGCCGATTTTCAATTCTATGTGGCATTCTATAGACAACATGAAATATATTTGTAAAATGGTACATTTATTATATAATTTTGTTAAACATGTTTTTAGATTTATTTTATCATATACCCTTTTCCTTGTTATCCATACACTTAAAAACTAAAAATAAGTCTATTATATACTACTATAATATTTATACAAAAGGTAGATTGGTATATAATTGCTGTAATACATTTACTTCATTACATTAAACATGGAATTTTGAAGTAAAAATAAATAAATGAATATTTCTTGCTAAATGTACACCAATAAAATTAGAAAATGCATGTTTTACAGCATAAATGATCTATTATACTGTATATAAACTGCAGAAATTTGACCAAAACATTTCTCTCTTAAATTAGAAAGATCATGACTGTTTCAAACTTTTGCTTGGAAAGTCATTCACAAATACATTTAAAAAAAATAATTCAAATAATCTGCAAAAACTGCCATCAAATCCACATTTCTTGCATAAGCATGTTATAGTCATTAGTAGTTATATTGAATTGCATTTTGTCTATATCTATGGTATTTCTCTTATGTCCTTATGCACATTAAAAGTGAACAAATCCTAATCTTATTTTAACATTATTTAAATGCATTGAAATCAAACATAAAAAGAAAACCACTGAATCCAGTGCAGGTCATCCGAAGCCCTTTATGTATTAATATATGCTCATATATTCTTGCATATAATCTTGCTGTATTCAGTTTATTCGTTCAAATCTGAAACCCACTGGCTGTTTACCGGGGCTTAATTAAATTTACCTTGCCCACCGCTGTGCCAAGCGGCTTGAGTTCTTCTCCTTCTGAGCGAATGGAATTAGTTTACTGTTTTGAAGCATATCTCAGCTTTCTCTCATTGTTTCAAGCCATTGTCAATCAAATCCCTTATTGCGGACAAACCCACGGCTGTAAATCGGATCACGCAGAACTCCCATTGTAATTCAAAGGGTGCGAGCTTGTAGAATCAGAGGAGTGAGAAATAACATGTTTCCCAGTTGATTAAAGCACCAGAGGAATTTGGGAGGAAAGAGACGGATTTATCACCACTTACAAATGATTGCGACTACTAGGCAGAACGGCTTTTGTTAAGAGCGTGATGTTTCCATTTGTTTGCCAGCGGCTTTGGCTTCGGTTTGAGGAAGAGTTTGTGTTTCAGTCATGAAGGGATAAGTCTCTATGGATGTATTCGTAGTACTGGGATTCGGTGTTATTATGCTTCTTCTGGAGAGTTCATATATTTGTTGTCTCTTGGCGGCTGGCAAACTCTCCTCAAGAGAGCTCATCTGAGATGTTGCTGTTGATTCCTACAAAAACACAGCAATCAAACTGAGCTTCCCAATGTCTAGACCTGACTGCGACAGGGTCTGAAATTAACAGGGGTTTTGGGCTAAAATGCCACCAACATGGACAAAAATGCCCCTCAGATCGTATACGATAAAAATGTTCGTCAAGACAAACTTTTAAGTTGGCTTGAGAAAGCCTAGCCTGGACGTTTGAAGCAGCTGGAAAAGCTTGACGTTTCTTAAGGAGTTGCTATTGGCTTTCAGTATGTGTGTGTGTTTGTATATAGAGAAAGAGAGATATACTAAAATGCATTTAAAATAGATTCATTTATTGCTTTTTTATGATTATGAGGATGATGTTATGAAAGAATATAAGTGATGATGGCGGTGAAAAGGTTGCTCAGAAGGTCTAACAGATAATGAAATACATTTTATTTTATTACTTTGTTATTGTTATTTTAATACCAGCACAGCTTTATACTATTTGGACAGTTTAGAGATACATGCATATTAGATATACTGTATATTTAGTGTATATACTATTTAGTATACTTTATATTCTGTGTCACTCGAGTCCCTTTAATAGAAGTTGATTTCTGACGATGGTTCCACCGGAGGCTCGACTGAAATGCCTAGTAAACTTCATGTGATCGGTGGCTTAGTTGTTTTAAATGATAACCAATTAAGTAAAAAGTCAAGTTAGTGGGTTAACAAAATAAACCTACTATAGCCAAGTCATGTTGTCATGCTGTTGTACGCCAGAGGTCTACAAGTAGGTCTAAACACTACATTTGGAAATAGAAGAAAAACAGCTTGTTTTCTAGCAGAAATGTTAAGAGCGATTTGTTTAGAGGACGCGATAGCTAATAACAGCAGCGCTCTAATGAAATCAAGCTAACCGAATTGCTCTCTAGACTGGCTCGAACCTCTTGCAAATCCTCTGCAGTAAAATTGGAAATATTTTCCTCCCATCATCCTCAGAGATAGTCATTGCTCTCGTAAACATGCGACAGGTCTCAGACTAGATGATTATGACTCATGTTCATACACATACAGGCCTAATCATTACCGTAGCGCTGTCTGTCCCAGATAAAAGCAGAACAGACAAGAGAACAGGGCTATATGCAATATTATGATGGCGCATTAAGAGCCACGGGGGGCCGTCTGTCATTATAAACCCTCCACATGCTAATTTCTGCTTTGTTTTCTGCTGTGTTAATAGCCGTGTTTTACTGTTGCTCACAGTGCCAATTAAACCGACTGCTTTCAGCCAATCAGAGACGTCAGATCACGTTTGAGCATGATGTAGGGATGTAGACGGGTGCTGATTCTCAGGTGTGAGCTACAGTAGCGTGATTTATTTAAAATGTTGCTCTCTCATTGGAAGTAGCTCCTAAAAGAGAAAAGCGACAGTAAATGGTTTGTGCTGATGATGCTCTATCGCCCCTTGTGGCAGTGTTGAGAATACATTAAATCACATTCGGACACTTTTTGAAATTAAGGGTTTAAATTAAGTTTTTTGTTTAAAAATACAAAATTTTTATGCCTTTCAGCCATTCATTTACACAACAACGGCATTTTGAAAACGCAAACTTTTGAACGCGGATTTTAAAGTGCAAGTAAAAAACTAAAAAAACTGCTATTGTCTTCAGAACAACGTCAGGAATATGTAACTGTCCAGATGTAAGATGCATTGTGGAGTTTGGTAGAAATCTTGTCTTGGATGTGAGTGGCCCGCTTCAGTTAAATGTGTTTACGAGGACAGAGACGCTGTTTGGCCGCGGTGTCTCTTTTGTGTTTGAGCACGGGTAACAATAAAGAGCCTCTCGCTCAGGGCTGATGGCAGTACAGGTGCTCTTTGACTGAAAAACACACACACTGTTGCTCTTTTATTCCTCTCGCATTTTTCAATTTCACTCATAATCTGTCCCCGGCAGACAATGAATAAATGCATGATGAGCCGAGCGCTGTTTGAGATGCTACCTGTGAAGGTTTAGACACAGCGAGCGTGGAGACGAGGACGCAGGCTCCCCGTTATGATGATATTCATGAGTTGTGGCTCTTTGTTAGTGCGAGCGACGCTTTGTCTTTCTCCAGACTGATTGAATCTTGTGTGTGTGTGGGTTTGTCTCTGTGTGTGGGCAAATGTCAAACTTCAGATGATTTTGAATGTGCCTCGAAAGCTCTATTAGAACATTCCAGAGCGTTCAAAGTGTTTTCTCCATTGCTGGCATGGTGAAGGGATGTAAAAATGCTCTTGACGTTAAAGCTAATGTGTCTCCCAGACTTTGGCAGTAATAGCCATGCCTTAAACTTTGGGTCAGATTTGAGATTCATTTCCTACACTTTCCTGCATTTTTGTACTCCTAGAGGCCCGTCATCATAATTGGACTCAATAAAACGTTGATAGCTGAATCATATGGGCAGATGACATCATTCCGCAGCAGTGATAGCAGTTAGACGTGCTTTACACTATTTAAATTATTTCTAATTATTATAATTACGCATGCAGAGTTTATGAACATATTTAATTATGCATGCATTATATATATATATATTTTTTTTTTGAGAACCTCATGTAACGTTAGTCAAGCTATGTTTATTTTATTATTAATAATATTTTTTATTTTATTTGACCAAAACAGTGATCACTTCAGTTTAAGAATTTACACTATATCAACTTTTACAATTAATTATAAACTAATTATGCATGCATGTTTTATGAACAGTTATTTTAAGACCCAATATTAATTCAACAATCAATAAAATATTTATATTATATATTCAGCATGCTTATTACAGCAGTATACATAATACATTCATTGTACATATTAATTACGTATACCTTATGGTATGCTGTGTTGTAAATCAAGTGCGGAAACACTTATGCTATTTATCATTTAATATATTTTTGCATTATCCATGCATATTTAACAAATAATATCTCAAGGGTTACTATATAATATAATATAATTTAAAGTCTTAAGTTTGTTTATTTATTTCCCTGAGACCCTCATGTAAAGTTAGTCGAGCTGTTTTTTTCACCAAAACAGTGATCGTCTTAAATTTTTTAAGACCTTGACTGAGCTTTGTCCCCCTTGGATCATACCAGTCATTTTCATCATGCAGTGTAGCATGGGAAATATTCTAATGTGCTGAACCGACCAATCACAGTGGTTCTGTCTCAGAGCTGCCCCTTCCCATGACCTCTCTCCAGAGGTTTGCTGCTTTTCACAGCACCCAACTTCTGCATTTTCTGCTTGTACAGCGACAGACTCCATCACAGCCTGCTCTGTTTCTCTCTCTCTCTCTCAATCTACTCCCGCTTTCCGCCGAGTGCACAGGCAGACTGAACGAGAAGCTCAAAGCTGATTAGTCAAACTTGTGATTTCCAATTTCAGACCCCAGACACAAATCCCACACACACACTTAATATTCATGCGGAGGGGCCCGAGCTCCAGCACCGCCGCTGCCCAGACCTCCGCACACACTCATTTAATCAGCTTATTCAAAGAGACGAGCGAGCGAAAGACAGAGAGAGAGAGAGAGAGAGACTGAGGAAGAGGAGGAGGAAGAAGCAGCACTGTTTATAAAGAGATGAAAGAGCTAGCGCTACATTCGGAATAAACACAGTTAAAAGGGTTTTCTCTGAGATATTCACACCCGTATATTACATTATTGATCTAAGATTTCTGTAATAACCAGGGGTTAAATTGGGTTTTTTAATGCAAGTCAACCTAAAATCTAGAAGTGATTCTGGAGTGATTAGAAAAACCAGACTGGAGTGTGTACGGATGGATTGGATTCACAAACAATATTTTCGAAGCCGTTCCTGATGGTTTCAGCTAATTCAAACCTGAGAATAACTCACTCTATTTGTCTTCCTCTGCCTACATCAGTGAAGTGGTTAGGAGAAGCTGTGCCCTTCATCAAAGTCAGTCCTGTGGGTGTTGGCTGGCAGACGGGGCAGAGGAGCGCTCTCATCCCGGGGGAGACGGCCTCTCACTGGGCCTCGGGCAGAAAGATGGAGTGATGTTCAGCCGTCCTCTCCATCACCATCTCTTTCTCTCATTCTGCACTCACTGTAAATGAGTGTGTGTGTGTGTGTGTGTGTGTGTGCGTGCGTGCGTGTGCGTGTGTGTGTGTGTGTGGGATGGGTTGGTTGTTAATGATTATTATTTTAATAATAATAAACATACTATATTTCTCAATAAACAACAACAACAACAATAATAATAATAATGGTTGTTAACTGAGTATTGTGTATTTTTAGTTCTTATTAATAATACACATGCATTTCTAATAATAACAATAATAATAATAAAGCAAAATGCATTTCATTGCCTATTAATTTCCTGCAGCTGATAGCTAGGTGTGGCAACAAGTTATTTGTGGATGCTGTTGTCGGGATAGAAAGGTTGCATTTACAAAAAAAACAACTGTATCTGATGGCAGTGAAACAGATCCATTCATGGTGGATTTTAAATGACAGATTTTAAATATTAATCGATGTCAGCAGAAAGCTAGCTAAATTCTCCCAGAATGCTCTCTGCCTGCCTCTGTTTTTCATCTCGCCTACGTCTCCGTCTCCTGCCTCGCTTATATCTTCCCCTGCATCTCTGTATTGAGCCGGAGCTGAAGCGGGAGGAGCCCTGAGGAGCTGTCAATCACAGCATGCTCTCGTGGGATTGGCTGTGCTGGCAGATGCAGAGAGTGAGGGAGGCTCGTTACAGGCCAGGAGAGCTCTGCGCTCCTCTCCTCTCTGTGATAAGAGCTCCCTGGCCAGCGCTCGCTCGCTCTCTGAAGGGTTTCCAGCTTTAAACGTATTCAGCTGCACACACATCCACACACAGTCGATTGTGAAGCTCGGAAACCTTTAGAGTGTTTAGAGCGTCACCTATTTAGTTCAGAAATGGCGTGTCAAATTTAAGATAACTGGATTTAATATAATTCACCAAAAAGCTCACATTTATTTATGTATTTATTTCATTATTATTATTAATTGAATTGATTGTGAAAAGCCTGTGTTCGCTGTGAAAAAATAATAGTTTGGTGACATTAGCCATAAACAAACACAACAAGCTAAGTTGCTGAAAAACTGCGAAGACACATATATTTTCATTTCAGAATAATATGCACCAATGAATGAAAGAACAGGCATGTGTATTAGGAAAGTAAACAGGGCCACGCTGACTGAAGCACTGAAAATCCACCGGCGCGGTGTTGAAAGAAGAGCTGGGCGTTTCTTCTGGCACCTGGAGTGAAATGGGCTTCAGCACCTGCTGGAAATACATCTCGAACCTGTAACAGCAATCCTGACAAATGAGATCTCTCACAATGAGATTCCCTTGGGAACAAAACACATCGCTCTAACAATATTGCTTTTTTGATGAATGGAGGAAGCTGCATGAAGCTACGCTTTTTTAATAGCTTTATAATGGCGTGCAGTCATATACATTAGGCCACATCATGAAGAAGACGTGTCTCCATCTGCATGAAGGAGCGCTTTCGTCATCCGATCTGTGCGTCTGAGATCTGGTCTGAAGAGTGTGCTGCTTTGATTCGACACAAACAAGCCGTGATACGCCTATAACGTCTCATACACAAGAGTGATGACCTCAATATCAAAGAATAAGAGAAAACGAGAAGAATTTGTTTCAGTGTTGTTTCAATTGCAATTTATAAATCAAACATGATTTTCTACCCGTTTCTATTGCGTTTTATTGCTATCAACCGGATTTGGTTGGAAATTCATGGCAGGATATTTGGAAATGGGATCCCGTTTCCCTTGGGCTGTTAGAAACCAGGTCAGAGACGGAGAGAAAGTAAAGAGCAATCACATGCTGATTTTGATATTTCTCTCTCTGTCATGAACCTCACTTGATAGGAAGAGTTTGGTTTAAAGTCAACATAAAATCACAGTTTATCCATTTGCATGAAGTCACTAAATATTTTGAACAAAACCCCCCAAAAAAGAAAAGTATTAAATAATCTAATATTTTATATATATACAGTATTGTTCAAAATAATAGCAGTACAATGTGACTAACCAGAATAATCAAGGTTTTTAGTATATTTTTTATTGCTACGTGGCAAACAAGTTACCAGTAGGTTCAGTAGATTGTCAGAAAACAAACAAGACCCAGCATTCATGATATGCACGCTCTTAAGGCTGTGCAATTGGGCAATTAGTTGAAAGGGGTGTGTTCAAAAAAATAGCAGTGTCTACCTTTGACTGTACAAACTCAAAACTATTTTGTACAAACATTTTTTTTTCTGGGATTTAGCAATCCTGTGAATCACTAAACTAATATTTAGTTGTATGACCACAGTTTTTTAAAACTGCTTGACATCTGTGTGGCATGGAGTCAACCAACTTGTGGCACCTCTCAGCTGTTATTCCACTCCATGATTCTTTAACAACATTCCACAATTCATTCACATTTCTTGGTTTTGCTTCAGAAACAGCATTTTTGATATCACCCCACAAGTTCTCAATTGGATTAAGGTCTGGAGATTGGGCTGACCACTCCATAACATTAATTTTGTTGGTTTGGAACCAAGACTTTGCCCGTTTACTAGTGTGTTTTGGGTCATTGTCTTGTTGAAACAACCATTTCAAGGGCATGTCCTCTTCAGCATAGGGCAACATGACCTCTTCAAGTATTTTAACATATGCAAACTGATCCATGATCCCTGGTATGCGATAAATAGGCCCAACACCATAGTATGAGAAACATGCCCATATCATCACTGTGTACTGTGGCTTGAATTCAGAGTTTGGGGGTCGTCTCACAAACTGCCTGTGGCCCTTGGACCCAAAAAGAACAATTTTACTCTCATCAGTCCACAAAATGTTCCTCCATTTCTCTTTAGGCCAGTTGATGTGTTCTTTGGCAAATTGTAACCTCTTCTGCACATGGCTTTTTTTTAACAGAGGGACTTTGCGGGGGATTCTTGAAAATAGATTAGCTTCACACAGACGTCTTCTAACTGTCACAGTACTTACAGGTAACTCCAGACTGTCTTTGATCATCCTGGAGGTGATCATTGGCTGAGCCTTTGCCATTCTGGTTATTCTTCTATCCATTTTGATGGTTGTCTTCCGTTTTCTTCCACGTCTCTCTGGTTTTGCTCTCCATTTTAAGGCATTGGAGATCATTTTAGCTGAACAGCCTATCATTTTTTGCACCTCTTTATAGGTTTTCCCCTCTCTAATCAACTTTTTAATCAAAGTACGCTGTTCTTCTGAACAATGTCTTGAACGACCCATTTTCCTCAGCTTTCAAATGCATGTTCAACAAGTGTTGGCTTCATCCTTAAATAGGGGCCACCTGATTCACACCTGTTTCTTCACAAAATTGATGACCTCAGTGATTGAATGCCACACTGCTATTTTCAACTAATTCAACTAATTGCCCAATTGCACAGCCTTAAGGGCGTGCATATCATGAATGATGGGTCTCATTTGTTTTCTGAGAATCTACTGAACCTACTGGTAACTTGTTTGCCACGTAGCAATAAAAAAATATACGAAAAACCTTGATTATTCTGGTTAGTCACATTGTACTGCTATTATTTTGAACAATACTGTATATATATATATATATATATATATATATATATATATATATATATATATATATATATATATATATAAAATTATTAATATATAGCCTTTGTCAAATATTGCTTACTGTAAGTAAATAATTACAGAACAATCCTATTATATTAACTATTCCTTTAATGTAAATTCCTGTTGTAATTGATAAACATGACCCCAATATATTTGTAATTTCTCTGCAAAATATAATAACTTGTAATTAAAACAGCTCATAAAATGTAATTCCAGCTGCCATTTTTCATTACCCAATTTCACATTGAGTGAACGCTCGTAAGTGCATCACAGAACACTTCTGATGTTAAAGTTGAGTGAATGTTGGTGTTATTTAATACAGTCAGTCGTTCAGGAGTTTCCTCGCTGTCTGTGGAAGTTTCAGATGCGTGTCTTTATTGTGTGAGTGGTGCTATCATATACCTATCAGGAGAGGAGAAGAGAAAGAGCCAGACAGACGGACACGACGGCGCCTGCTGAACAAACCGAGGCAAGCGTCTCATCTGCGGCTCTGTTATTAACTCGGAAATCAATTATGGCTTTTCGTCACCGTGAGCTGATGAATCAGGGTTAATTAGCCTGAAGGTGTATCGCTCCTGTCCCGTCTTATCTCTATGTTCAAGAGTGTTTTCCTCACCGTGGGTTAATGCAATTAAGCCTGTTGTCGAGCGATCAGGCCGCGGAAGCTAGTTTGTTAAGAGACGATCGAGACACAAAGAAGTTGATGATATTGGTCTGAAATGAAGGGTGATGATCTCAATAATTCTCCTGATATATTCAAATGACATTATAATCGCATTATATGCAGCAATTATAAACTGATGATAGTGTGTCACAGAGTTGACCTCTACTGTGATGCTACGATACTTTGAGGAACTGAGATTGTGAACAGTGATGGGTTACATGTGCCTTACAGGATGAACTGCAGCTACCTTGGTTTGTACATTATACTTTTTTCCTTTAATGTCAGGCTACTTTCTCACTTACACCCTTGTTTTACTCTGGTTTGGCCATATTTATAGTCACCTGTAGTGATAGATCTTGAAAAATATTGTACCTTGGAGTACCACAGTATATACAGTACCTTGGTCTTGCCCTTATTGTAATATAGCATAGTTTGTTTGCTCATTTACCTGCATGCTTTAATTTGACATAATTGTAAACAAACTATATTATATTTTTATATTTGGTTTTATTATATTTTAAAATATATTTTTGTATTTGCATGTATTTAAATAAATAAATAATTTATTTAATTGATTCCACAAATTATATATATATATATATATATATATATATATATATATATATATCAGCAAATATTTATTTATTTATTTATTTATTTGTTTGTTTATTTTACACAACGGACTACCATTTCAGATTACCATAGTATTACCTTGTGATTCTGTCACTATACCACCACAATATTGTTTGAAAAGTGCAGTAAACAATTACATTGGTAATTTACCATGATAATACCTTGATGCAATAATGGTACTCTAATTTTCAATATGTTATGTAATTTACATATCAAAATATACATGTCAATACCAAATATACATTTAGCAATACAATATTACAGATCACAAAATCCATATTACTGTGAAAATTTGTAAGAAAATGCACACACCACATAGAATTTTGATATTAATATTAGATGTCGCAAAAAGGTATTAACACTGTGTACAATAACTATCGTATGATATTTTGATATACCATGGCACTGTTTTGTTACCACAATTATTACCATCATTAAATACATAATTTGTAGAATTAGTATGTTACCACATTGCAACACAATAGAATAGAGGGATTTCTTTATTTTTTTATTTTTCACCGTGTTGATATAATGTAGATACGGTGGATGGTGCTAGTGTGTTTTTGGCTTTACATCACTCCAGGTTTGCCTCACAAGGGCAGCTGGTGTTGACCTGGCTCTCTCTCAAACACAGACCTCAGCCTTGCTGTTATTTACACACAACACAACCTGTGACCGGCCTTATCACATCTGTCAATCCGTGGCCTGCGTCCCGTCCTCATGTTTAATGGCCCTGACCAGGTGAGCGGCCTGAGCTGTAGCAGACTGAGACATAAACATGACTGATGAGAGGAAACAAGACCGCGCTTCAGAGACCAGGAACAGACAGACGCTTCTCACTGAACAGATGCTGTTTGAGGGGTGAGAGAGAGAGAGAGAGAGAGAGAGAGAGGGTTAATCTGTGTGGTCTCCCGGTGTGGGACGTCCTGCAGGACAAAGTGCTGAGTGAGGAGGAGAGAGCAGAAAGAGTTTGAGATGGTGTTTCAGAGAGTGATAGTAGGAAGTGTGTGTGTGTGTGTGTGTGTGTGTGTCTGCTAAACTAATGAAAAGCTTAATTGACTTAATTGCGTTTTTCGATTTTGTAAGTAATAAAGACGAAACCAAAAAGAAGCATCATGACTATTAACTATTTTACTGATGACAAGAAAAAAAGAACAAGGACTCATTACATTGAATAAAAGTGCCAGTAAAGACATTTATAACCTTTCAAAAGATTATATTAAAATAAATTGTTCTTTTGAATTTTTTATTCATCTGTGAATCCTGAAAAATTAAATGTATCACAATTTCCACAAAAATATTGAGCAGCACAACTGTGTTCAACATTGATGATAATCAGAAATGTTTCTTGAGCAGTAAATCATCATATTATTCTGATTTCTGAAGATCATGTGACACTGAAGACTGGAGGAATGATGATGATAATACAGCGGAGCATCACAGAAATACATCACACTTTAACACAGATTCACACAGAAAGGAGTTACTTTAAATTTGAATAATATTTTACAGTATTACAGTTTTTTTTACAGTATTACAGTTTTTTTTTTTTTTTATTAAATAAATGCAGACTTGGTGAGCAAAAGAGTCATTCAAAAATCATATCGACCCCAAACGTTTGAACAATTTATCTAAATGTTTGTATATGTTGATGCTTTTAAAAAATTATAAAATGTCTACTTTTTATCTTTTTTTATGTTCTGTTACATTTGTGCACAAAAGCACATTTTTGCAATCTTGCACAATAAAAAAGTATAGCATACTCAGATTTTTAAAAGGAAAATTGTAAAGAGTGAAATGGACTAAAATAATTGAAAATGACAAATTATTGATTAAACGTAAAGGCTTTTTTTGTGGTAAAAAGAAAAAAAAAACCTTTCTGGCACAAAATTAATAAAAATAATATTAATTAAATAATTAAGAACATACCTTTAATCCCTTTGTAGGGATCAGCCAGCAAAAATGAGCATGGTATTTCCTTGCTGTTTTGAACATGTATCACGATAATAGCATAATAGTATGGTAATAGATTTGAAATACATCAGTACACTGGAAAACAATTGAACAGAACCAATTTTCACTCTGAAATTGCTAGTAAATTTCACTAAAAATGTCAAGTAATACACTGAATTAAGCATAAAATGTTAAAATTAAAAGAACAAAATAGTATCTTCTTGCAAAACTTGTAAAAAGATTTTTTTTCTTGTAAAAATATGTTTGTGTTGAGTCAAATCCTGACCTGTGTGTGTGTGTGTGTGTGTGTGTGTGTGTGCAAAGGTGAACGCATGAGACATTCTCTTCTTTCTCTTTTATCTTCTTGTATTGCTGTTTTTGTCTCATGCAGTGTGGGATGAAACAGATGTTTGGAATTGAGGAGTCATGGATGATCAGGACTAGGGCTTTTCTCCGTTCCTCTATATTGTTGATTTTAGTAAAGCAAACACTTCACCTCAGCATGTTTTGTTTCTCTATCTCTCTTTCTCCTTCTATTTTTCTGGCAGTGTGAGCTGATGCATAGATAAGAGAGATATGCGGTGGCGTAATCTGGGCTGGAGTTAAACTTCAGCTCTTCATCCTCTGTCAGTTTTGATCACTGCGCTCAGACATGCAGAGATACAATATATTTCTGAAAGTGCTGGTGTAGTCAGCCACAGAAACCTTATAACATCTGGAATCTTCTTATAGAAAAGCATTGTATTATAGTGGATTATAGGATTATATATTTTCCACTAAGGCTCTGGATTACAGGTAATAATGCTATCAATAATGTTCAGTTTCTTGCACAGATCAATTGTTTCGCTTCATAAGACTTCAGTATATCAACAGGTGCCACGGATTATAATTTCGTTTTGACTAAAATGCTCTTTTTGACTCTCAAATCACCAGTAGCCAGTGACTTGCATTTTATTCCTCACCAGTGACTATGTGAGTTATTAACAGAGAATTAACAGCACATTTTCACTTTTGGGTGATCTGTCCATTTAGGCTGTAGATTTTGGGCTGTTGGACCACCCAATAGGAAATCTTCCAAAAGGAAATTCAGTCTATGCTTCTGGTTCCAGTAAATTGTCAACCCCTGTGAAAAACAGAGCAGAACGAATCATCTTTAGTTTGTTCAACAAGGCTAAAATCCTAAAACAGAGAGGCCCTTTCCACTTCCTGTGTGACATGTTTGCCAGCAGTGACCTCACACGATCTTTCATCTCTCCGTCCTCCATGCATTCCCTTCTACTGGGCTATTTATAGTTCTGTCTATTCTTCAGGCGACGAGCGGAAACCCTCAAAGACAGTATGGCGGCCGGGACCTCGGCCAATCAGCTTCCACCAGACTGTGACATCATCAGCAAGCGCGGCTGTGAGTCTGAAGGGTTTGCTTTGTGTCTGAGGAGCGGGGAGCGATGTGTAAGGGTCAGGGAGGGACTTTGATGCCCGACGGCCACTGCTGTTATGAGAACACAAAAGCTGCTCTGTCTGAGCGCTGTAAGAAGAGCAGCCTTTGAGATGGAGGGGATTTATGGCCTCAAGTGTTCGCGACCTCAAGCAAAGCTTCTGTTGTGTGAAGACATGGCAGTGAAAACGGCCTCAGAAGTGGTTTGACGCACATTAAACGTGCCATTAGTTGGCACGCTGTTTGTTTGAGTATGGTTATGGCTTCTGCTGTATGTCATCTGTGTCACAGATGTCAGTTTACATCGTAATCAGTTCAGAGGTGTCCGAGCAAAACAAAAGTTCCTTGTCGGACAATTGCGAAAAGAGGGAATGCCATGTTAGCAAACACAAGGAACTCATTGATTCGTTGAACTCGTCTGCAACCCAGAGACCTACTTAAGCAGTTCCCATCATGTAATTCGAGGTTGTGGACATTGCTTTCCCAGCCACCTTTTATGTGGGTTAAAGTGTGAAGTTATGGTTAATGAGGCTGGTAAACCAGAAGGTTGTGGGTTTGAGTCTCAGGTTGCTTCAGGAGGATTGGCCATGCCATAAGTCTGCTTTCTGAAACAACTGCTTGTGTAGCGCAATTTATTGTCCAACATTAACATGTAAAGCCTTAGTTATTTTCAGAATATGCTTTCATCAAACAGTCACCCAGCAACTTTATGTGAGTGTGCACATCTAAATCATTATTCAAATATTTACAGTATATTATCATAGTAAAAAACTAAGAAAAAGTATTGAAAAGTCATGAATTATCCATTCAGAAATATATCGTTTTTGATGAATTGCACTAAATGACATTTCACAACCTGAATTGATCTTGCATTGTTATAAAAAGGTCAAATCTAATGTTTTAGGATTTACTGACCTTGACACACAATCTTGAGGGCTAGAGCTCCTGACTTTGATATATTTTATGGTTTTGTTTTATTTGGTTATACCATATGACTGATTAGGCAGACAAAAGTTTTTTTTTGTGAGTGTGTGTGTGTGTGTGTGTGTGTGTGTGTGTTTAAATAATAATAATAATAAAAAAATCCTTGCATTTCATTAAATTTCCCTTTATTTTGTTTTGTTTTATTTTGCTTTGCTTTGCTTTGGGCTTGAATTAAGCTTCTTTTTTTTTTGCTCATCTGTAATATTCACTTTCCACCATTAACCTGAAAGGCTTTTTTTTGTTTTCTTTCATTTTGTTTAACTTTGATTCACTTTTTCACTTTGTATTGCTTTACTTAAATGAACTTCTTTTGTAGTTCATATGCGCACAACATATTTCCCAACATTAACCTAAAAATGCCTTTATTGTATTTATTCATTTATTTTGTTTTCTTTCGTGTCGTTTCATTTCGATTCACATTTTTCACATTGCTTTGCTTTACGTTGCTGTTTTGGACTGAAATTCAGCTTCTTTTGTAACACATCTGTAAAATATATTTCGCATAATGTCTTTTTGTTTGACTACGTTTGGCTGTTTCCACTATCCTCAGCTTTGCTTGTTTGTTTTGTTTCGGACTGGAATTCAATTCTTGAATGAACTTCCCTTGTAGCTCATCTGAACAATGTATTCTCCAGCCTTAACCTGAAAAGCTTTTGTTCCTCTCAGGATGTGCTTTCATCAAACGGCCACCCAGCCACTTTATCTAGAGATCTTATAAAGTGTCATCGTGCATATTTATCATCCACCTCGGTATTCCAATACTCCATTTCTCCTTTGTCAAGCCAAGTATCTATTCATGAGCACCTGACTCCCAGCATGCATCTGTTGATCTGGCACTCTTGATAGCATCACGGCCTCTCGTACTTCTTTCCATCTCGCTTTCATCACCGTGCCAATGTCTCGTCTGTTCTCGTGTAGTCACTGGTGTTCCTCTAGTGTTCGCTATCAATCAGCCGAGCTGGTTTTGATCTTCCATGAGGAGCGGAAGACTTCGGAGCACCTGCATTCGGCAGGCGAGGAGCGTTTGATAGGAGAAATTAATGGGGTTGGTTATGTTTGGATTTCCTCGTTCGGTGTAACACGCGAGGGTTGGGTCCCGCGGGAGGCGAGGGTGCTCCGTCTTTGTGGCAGGAGCCCCGTCACCCGATTTAGTGTGGCGTGCTAGCGGAGACATAATGTGATCAACAGAGCGTGATGGGAACAATGAAAGGGCTGGTGCAGGGAAACGTGCTTCAGACACCTCCAGCTTGTTACCTGAATGCTGTAGCAGGATGTGAGAATGATCGCTAGTATGGTGGGTTTGTCTTCATGCATAAAGGAGGCAGATTTTTTTTTCCACATATGACATCTGTTTCTTTGAACCTGTTCTCCAGCAGTGCCCGGGCACCCAGGACCTCTGCCAAGCTGTATCGTGACCTGTCTCCCTTTCCTTCTGCAGATCCTCGCAAATGTGTCAAAAATGTATTCTCATTTCTCTCTGCTTTAACTTGTATAACAAAAATATGAGCGAATTAAAGACATAGATCATTTGTGTTGCACATTCTTGTCATTCCAAACCTACATGGCTTTCTCTCTTCCGTGAAGCATATTAAATGTTCAGCTGAATATGTGTGTTGCTTCTTTCCATACAACAACATCATATAGGAATAGATGCACTTCAATCTCATGAAAAACAGATTTGAGAGCATGGTGACGATTTTCAGTGAATAACAATTCCTGCGGCCATTTCTAGCCTTGTCTTATTTTAGTCTGAGAAACTGTTGCAAGTGATTCAGTTCATGAAGGGAACTGTCCGAATGAATCTCAAACTGAATCGGGAACAATTTCAGACGTGTTTGACTGACTAGCTCAGAAGAGTGAATCTAGTATCACTAGATCTGATTCTAAACAGCTGAGAGATGAAAAGCACAGATGACTGATTGCTGAAATATTATCTGAGAAAAGGTAATAAGCTCTTTGTACAGTCCAGTGTCAGAATAAGATTTCACTGGGTCTAGTGACACCGTTCCTCACACCAAGCTATCATACATTATAGATTTTCCCATTGCTAGGTGAGCGGTTTCTTTAGTTATGGTAGATTACACAGGGCCACTGCAATGTTTTATGCTAATTCTAATGCTAATGGACTTCACAGCCCAGGTCAGACACTTTTTACCCATAATTCCTCTCTATCAGCTCATCTTCGACATTTGAGAGTCTTTCCCAGCCAGATCTCACCGCTCCACCTAAACTAAACCGCCTGTTTATATTTGTGCTGAGACAATATTAAATGAGTAACACACTCCTGAGAGATACAGCATGTCTCATAGTCAGAACAGATGTCGTGTGTGTGTGTGTGTGTGTGTGAGAGAGAGAGACACATGTCTTTAGGTGTGTATAGATGGGGAGTCACAGAGCTAATAAATGAAAGTTGGTCATGTCATTGGCCTCGCTCAATAAATCAGACCTGAACTTATGAAAACAGACACGTTTATTCAGTTGTACTTCCCAGAAGGAAAAGAGAGAGACTGGCCCTGCACACACACACAGACACACACACACACACACACACACGCACACACACACAGACACACACACACACACACACACACACACACACACTAGTTTTTACATTTTCCTCACAGACTATAAACCTGTCTTGTGGTGTTAAGAAAGTTTTGGGTCTCTTACAAATACGACTTTCAATAATAATAATAATAATAATAATAATAATACTTTTTTATATTATACTTTTTTAATGAATTGTTATTATAAATAAGTGTTACATTATTTTGGTCTATAAAGGTTGTTTAAAATATAATATAGAAATAAATCTGAATTATACTACTACTACTACAAATAATAATGATATTTTTTTTTCTTTTAATCTTCTACTTATTTATTTATTTATTTATTTATTCATTTATTTATTTATTTATTTAGAACAGCACTTTTGCTCCACCAAGGTTGTTTAAAATGTAATGTAGAAATAAATCTGAACTAGATGAAGAATGAATAAAAATAACAATAATAATAAGTCTTATGCCTATATTATTCTTTTCTTATAAAAATATATTTTCTATGACAATTATCATCGCTTAGCTTATTAATGTGGAAGAGATGCCCCTGGACATTCACTTCATCTGAGAATGTGATCAGTTTGCATAATGTTTGTTTGTTCTTCTCTCAGATGACACATATTCATGCATGTAAGCGTATGATTATGGTTTATTTATTGATTTTATTGAGCAGCATCAGATGACTGTGAGACTGTAAAGGAATGCACTCAGGGCCTGCCTTCACGAATGGCAACTATTTCACACAAATGCTTCATCTAACTTCAGTTCTGCTGGCTGAAATCCTCAGTCTTGTTTCATAAGAGAAAGTCTATTTTCAAGTCTAAAGTCTTGTCGAAACCCTGTTTGCTGGCAGGGAACATTTGCATTTAATTGTAGTCTTTCAAAGGCCTTTGAGTTGATTTTTTAACGCTCTGCTCATGCGACAAGCAGCTACTGTTTAACACTAGTTTGTATTCAATGTCATTTTCATTTTAATAGCTATGAGAGAGCAGATATCATCTTTTCATTTACCAGAACTCTGAAGTCAAAGATTAGCCTCCGTCTATAATAATAATAATAATAAAAATCTTCAAACATCAGGGATTCTCATTTTATTTGAATTAATTCACAAAGACAAGCGTGAAGAAGAAAAAAAAAATGCCAATTTGATCTACTCGCCTGTGGAACAAAAACATTTAAAAAGATGAATTAAAACGATGTCAAAGAAGGAGGAAAAATATATATATTGCTATTTGTTTACTGCTTAGCTTTGAGTTTTATAACAAGAAAAAAAAAATACTTTTAGTAGTTTAACGGCTTAGAGAAGGAATTTGAAATCTTTATTAGAAGATGTTAAATCTGTTTTTCTCTGACGCCAAATAATGCAATAGAAGAATAAATCGTGAAATAAGCATTTCTAAATTCCACCTCATGTAACACTGAGAATCAGACTGTGTGCAAAAATATATTGAAATTTTTTTAATACATTTTATAAACCATTATTTCAAGTGCAGCAGCTGTATTTGAATCTAAATCACCACATATTAGTCTCCTTAAAAGGTGATATTCTAAAATTGTCAAATGTGGAGAAAAGAGGCTTGGAATGAAGCAATAAAGTCCAAATAAACACTTTAATATTTGGAATATCAGTTTGAGTTTCATGCCAGCGCTCTGCCTCTTCCTTTTTGCTCTTTGTGAAACTAAAGAGCTTACATATGTTCAGTCATTTTCTTCTTTTTATTATTTTTTAGCTTTGATTTTTAAAACAAATCTTAAAAGACAAGCAAACAGCCAAAAACTAAATTTAATGTCATACTATCATCTTTATAAATGGCAGTATTCTAAACAGGTCTAATATGGACAAAGGACATTCGGAACGAAGCAATAAAGTCCAAAAAAAATAAAAAAAATAAATAATAAAATAAATAAATAAATAAAATTCTTTGCAACATTAGTCTAAGTTTGAGTTTCACCAGCGCTCTGAGTTTTCCTTTGTTCTTTGTGCTGATGTATTTTATTTATTAATTTATTTTTAGTATTGTCATATCATTAAATGGCAATATTCAAAAAGTTTCTAACATGGACAAAAGATATTTGTGGAACAAAGCAATAAAGTCTAAATAAACGGCATCAGTTTGAGTTTCATACCAGTGATATGTATTTTCCTCTCTCTGTTAAAATTAATTTTGACAGTTAAATTGTTTATTTATTTATTCATTCATTCATTCACCTTTTATTAATTGATTTATTTTATTAATTTGCTTCACTACTCAGCTTTGGGGTTTAGAACAAATCTAACTTCAAAAGGCCAAGGGGAGGAATTTTATGCTAAATCTTTTTCTTCTCGCTCTGAGGATAAATAATGCAATTTTTGTAGTATCATACAGTACACAATGAAATAAGCATGAAAAGTGCACTGGATGTGATTGTCTTTGCGTGTGTGTGTGTGTGTGAGGAGTGGCCGGAGGAGATTGAGATTAACTGTTGACATGTCTATTGATCTGGGTTCAGTGTGGTTTCCTGTGTGTTTCGTCTGGCCAGGTCTGACCGGATACAATAACAGTTTAGCCAGCTTTCCAGCCGGGCTCCGGGGTCCTGCAGCACAGGGCTGTGTTGAGATGGAGATAAGGTTAAGCCTCTCTCTCTCTCTCTCTCTCTCTCTCCATCATGGAGTTCTGACAGTTCCATCACCTGTCCTCAGGTTGAAGGCCGTCTTACAGCTTGCTCACAGTTAAAATGTTTTAATAACCTTCCCGAGATCTGGCTTACAGTCTCTGCTCAAATTCCTGACCGCAGATTTGAGCCGAGGAGTGTTTTGCACACAAACCTGCAAAAAAAATACTGTAGTTGTCGCGGTTGTAAATACAGTAAAAGTGTTTCACATAGCACTGGAAAGTTGAGCTGAGCACATACAACAAGCAAACAAATGGAAAATAAAATAAAATCATTAGGTTTAATTAACAACAAAATTCTTTGTTTAAATTTTAGGAATTGTCGAATTGCATTATGCTGCAGTCATGTGACACATCAAACAGTGTATACCGTATCTGTGGGAACCCAAGTGTATGTGTAGAGACATTAAAGCAGATCTCAGAACCGTTCCTCGTGACTTATGTTAACTATCAAACTGTTAGCAAAGCTCTCTGGACATGCCGACAATTAGAGGCGTATTAGAGCTCATTTCAGCTCGTTGAGTCTAATCACACACTAACACAGTCTGAAGGTCGCACAGCAATCACAGGCTCAAGGGTCAGGAGGCTCTGCTTCAAATCGGCCTGCTTTTGCTAAATCAAACGAACAGTTTAGGGGTGTATCTTTAATAATCTGAAATGTAGACCGCTGAGCCAGAAAAGGCCTTTATGTTCCCCAGACCTGATGGCAGTCAGTGGTTTTAGCCCACCGGTGTGTCAGTGAAGAAGCACAGTCTCACACACAAACACACACACACACACGCACAGACACATGTTTGTTTTTGTGTAAAGTGTGTTCATCCCATAGGTGTAATGGTTTTTATACTGTACAAACTGTATATTCTATGGCCCTACACCAACCCTACACCTAACCCTAACCCTCACAGGAAACTTTGTGCATTTTTTTACTTTCTCTTTTTTTTCTTTTTGTAAAAAGACACTAACAGACAGACAGGTTTTGTCTCTCACACCTCTCCTTTCCAGAAAAAATGTTAACAATCTTACTTTGGGTCTCAATATGACAACAGTTTTCACCATCAGAGCAGAAGATATCTTTAAACGTGTGTCTGTTTCCTGCAAAACCGCCTCAACTACTTCCTGTCTGTTTTTCCATTTCCTCAAGGCTAAACTTCAATGTGTCTTACAGGTAGATATTAGTTATACTGGTTTCTAAGATTGTTTTTCATGGACGCTTTGGTTTTTGTGAATTGAAAGCGGTGTTAATTTGATTTCTAGGTGAATAAAAGAAAGGCTGGTTTCGGGGTTACTACGCCCCCCCCCCCCTTTAATTTTTTGCATTCACAATAACATTTTTTTTTTTTTTTCCTGGTGTAAAGTAAAATGCTAATCCCTGTTGGATTGATTTTGCATGCAAGGCCAAAATGAATCGGGGAGTAATGCCAAGTATGGAAAAATGCAACTAATTCAACATTTTTGGCTCTGTGTGTAACGGCATGACTTTAGCAAATTGCTGAAGTTCAGAGTTCAGCGGGTTCATATGTGTTACACTGACAGAAAGTCCAACCATGTGAGAAAACCTCCATGTGCAACTTACAGCCATTACTGTCTTCCTCCCTCTTTATATCTGTATTTCCTCCTGTCACCAAACCCTCCATCCTCCAGGAGACGTTAGATTGAACAAGAGCTGGAGAGCTTTGCTTAAACCCCTCTAAATGCCCCCTAACCTCTCACGCTTTAGCGGAGGCTTTCACAGGCCAGCGACCAACTTCATCCAGCAGTGTTTCTCTCGCTTTATTTCTCTTTAAACCGCCACACACAGCCATCCCTCCATCCGTCTCGCTACGGCTTTGTCTGAATCTGTTTAGATCATCTTTGGAGACATCAACTCGGTTTGGCTTGGATTTCATTTCATGCCCTCACACACAAAAAATGTGACCCTGTAAATGCACAGAAAGATATTTGGTGAGGCGAAGATGGCAGACAAAGGCAAGGTATTATAGATCTGCCACAGACATCAGAGGAGCGGAGGTCAATTTTTTCCTCGTTCTCTGAAAGGAAAGTAATTTTCTGTCAGTTTTGTAAAGACAGGTGGTTGTGTTACAGCCTCTCTGAAGAGGGCTAGCCTAGTCATTAAATCAGGGCTGTAGCCACCAGAGACATTAAGGGTGGCAATTGTCCCCATGTTCAGAAATGGCCAAATTGTTCCCCCAGTATTTGATATTCTTGCACTGATCTGCTGCACTGCATTACTCAGGGCTCTGTTTGCTGTTAAAATGATGGGAGAAATGGTTTAAAAGTTAAATTTTTAGTCTGGACTGGTCTAACAGTGCTCATCAATGTCAAAATGAGTGAGATGCCCAATCAAATCGAAGTTCACAGAAGCAGAGCACAAATTCCAGCATGAAGCATCAGTTTAACATTGAAAAAGAGATGGGTAAGATGACAGAAGAGCAACTGGTTTACGATAGAAATGTCAAATGAAGATGGTAATAGCCAGTGACGCAAACTACTAGTTTTTACCTCAGATTTTGCCATTTTGAATTGAAAATATGCTATCGTTTATGTGATTCACGTAATTCTTAACTAAATGAGAAGTTCGTTTTGAGTTTGTTTCGGCAGTTCAAAACTTTCTGGGGAGTTCGTTTTGGCTCCTAAACCCCTTTGAGCTTCCATTGGTCCATTGTGTTTACGCAATCGGTGGGTGTGTTCTGAAACTCCACCTTCTTTGACGTGCAATTAATTATTATTTTTTATTTTTTTTAGTTGTTTCTCATTTCATGGAAGTCCAACCATAGAATAACAACATCTGATTACACTTTGAGTGTCGAAAAAGCTGAGCTGGCACAAATATACCCCCACCTGTACGATCGATCGCAGATTTTAAAGATTCAGAAAAAGCATTTAATTCCTAGAAAGAAATTGCAACGAAGCTTGGTGTTGACGACCCAGAGTTATGCAAAAAATTGACGAAGAGGAACATCAGAGACAAGTTTTCCAAAGCCATGAAAGGAAAAAGTAAAGCAAGTACCAAATACATGTGTTTCAAATAAATTTTACACCGCACTGCTACTGCTGCTGTTGTTCTTTCAAAAGCTAATTTAGGGTTCAATAAATGAAATGGCAAACAAATATACAATAATAAACCTTTGTTTTTCTCAAAAGTAAATCATGACACCACAAAAAAAAAAAAGGTGTAACTATGTATCCAGTTTAATAAAACAAATGAACACATCACAAACTGACTCAAATATTTTTTTCCACATCATGCTTAAGTTTTCAGACTATGAGCCATTCACACTTGCGATAAAAGACTGATTATGGAAATAGAATGGTTGTTTTGCATTGCGAACATGATATTTTACTCTGAACTGCTGCTAATCATTATTCATTTATCTATAATATTCTGAGCATTGGAGCCTGTCTCACACCTAGATTGCCTACAATTTTCATCGTTGTTGTGTTTAGGGGATACGCACGAGTGTCACGAGTTATGTTAACATTAATCTACACAATATAATGTTCGAAAAAAGTATACTGTCGCTCAGCCTTTTCAAACTTCTTTTTGCACCCAAACGAAGAATGAAAACGAACTTTGTTGAAGTATATGGAGACTTTAGTGTATAACTGTTCATTGAGGTTTTGCTGTAGAATCAGTCATATGAAAATATATTTGCCTACAAACAGCAGATGTTGGGTTACACTGAAGTAAAACTGCTATTCATTTTCTACATAGGGAAACTGTTTTTTAACAATAACTTACAAACCTTCAAAGACATGCTTACTGTGAGCTCTGAAGTTGCTAATCAATGATACATGCTTTTGATGAAGCAGTCAGTTCACATTATTTCAACGTATGTTTTAAATAATCATGTTAACAGAGGAATCTCTAGTGAAAAAAATAAATAAAAACTATATTACACATAATGCGGCAGAGAAAATCCACCAATCAAAGAGCAGCTATGAGCACTGAGCTCCGCCCACTCCCATAAAGTACCACAAATAACTTTAATTGTATAATTTTATATTTCTTCATCGTTTTTAATATGATTGTCACTGAAAAACTGGGCGGGCACTAAAGCAATTTATATATAAATGAGCTGTTTTTGGAGCTTAATTAAATAAATGCTTTTTTTTATTTAAAGGAAATTTTAATATATGACACTCGCAGGATGTTTTAGTGGTTCATCAACCTCTTATATGTCAAAAGCTCAAAGAAAATTTGATTTATCATGTCATGGCCCCTTTAAGGCAGAGCTAAAAACAACAACAACGAAAAGAGATGGCCACCATCATTTCACAGGCATATTCCAATGCCATTGATTTACTACACTGTAATAGAAGCTCCTCTACCTCCGTCCCAGATGGGACAGTACAAATAATTATCAATCAATGTTTACTGTCGTCTCACTGTGGTGTATTATTTTAACACGTGATTTACTCCATCACCCGTCTCGCTACGGACCGGCTATTTGCATGCAAGCTCTCCGACCAATCAATGTTTCCAATTATCTAAAGACCTCCAATTGTGATGAATTACAGGGCATAATGGCATTGCATGTAATTCGGCTTTGCCTTGTGCGGCTGTGACATCGATAGTTTTGAAATGTGTGATTTGTGTTGTCTCTAATCCACTTAGCATTTATTGATTTTTAATGGTATTGTCTTTAGTTAACACTTTAACAACTGGGATTTTTTGTCGTCCTTTGTGCTCACAAGCCACAGAACGCTGGGGGACAATGCTTGAAAGAGGAAAGATACAAAGAGAGAGAGAGAGTCTGGGTTTGAAAAATGAAGCTGCGCGCGCATCTGTGTGTGTGTGTGTGTGTGTATTTGCACTTGGTTTAATTTGAGACTGACTATTCTATGTAATGATGCTGAAAATACAGCCTTGATCACAGCAATCAATTAAAATTTCACACTATATTTACATAGTAAACAGTTAAATCAACATACAATTGAAATTAAATGTCCTGGTCGGGTTGTGTGTGATTTATCTGTTCAAATTATAATTTAAAAAAATTGAAATTGAAATAGAAATTGGTGCTTTGCTGCATATTTTTGCAAAAAGTGATTAAAATAATAATAATACTAAAAATAACCCTGCCATTCAACCTCCAGCCACCATGCATGTAATGTGCACTTTTTATGAATTTATTATTTCCTGAAGATGAAAATCCAGTCCTGCCCTTCGCTTTTCTCATTTACCATTTTGTTTCTTGGAAATAGTACAGAATGTTTAAGAAAAAATGGCTTGCAAAAGTGATTTTATGTTGACTTAACACTAGAATTATCTTCTGCATCTTTTCTCACCTATAGTAGAAACAGTTGTAACTGGAGTATCACACTGCTCCACACTGAAGAACCAACCTGTGCAGGTGAGAGAAAATGTCAAACATAGAGTGAGAAACATGGGAAGGAGGGATAATGAACTTATTTCTCGGCAGGTGTGAACTGAGCTCGTTATAGACACGAGTGTGTTGTTAACCCAGTGTTTCTGTGCTGAGTGTGTCTCACGTCAGTCCCACCTAAACACACACTGAACCGTCACTCCTCCTGAAGACACCGAATCAGTGTTTCTCATCCCAGTATTTCTCAATCTTCCCAGTAGCCCTATTATTCTGGGGGTTTTTTTACATGCCAGCTTCCAGAACAGGCCGTTCCCAACAAAAGTTTTCTGAACACTTGCAGCACATTAACAATGGCAGAGTAATGAACACCGAGGGGAAAGAACAGCTTCGAATTTCACTTCACCTGATGCTTCCAACTGAGTCTTTGTCCCGACATACAGGAGGAAATTTGACGTAAATTGGCCCACCGTGCTACAATCTCTCCTCTACATGCTAATCAAATGTGTAGAATTAGGAGTCTGAACTTAACTCAAGCTGGCTAATCTTCTTAAATCCACGACACACTTCCATTAGAAGCTGCCACTGTTATTACTGCTACTTAATTCTTCCTTTAAAGAACAGTGGAACTTTTCTTTTTACTCATTCGTGCATGCAAGTAGTCAGAAATACTGCTGCTGCAGATATAACATACATGAAATAACCTCCATATAGCATACGTGAATAACATCTATACAGGTGGAGCTGGGGAAGGTGGAGCGTTTCTAAAGCAAAGTACTACAGCATGCACTAGTCATATCTTTGAATGTTAAGCAGCGAGCTCATTGGCTACCGATACAGGAGATAACCAATCAGCTGTGCCATGTGATATTTTATTTTATTTCATCTTATTTTATAGCCAAGTCTCAATATTTCAATATGTTGCCCTGACAGAAAGAAAGAGCCCTGAAACGGTGTCTGTGTGCTATAGCAAGAGACTGTGTCATGGTGCTCATGTGGAAAATGCAGAATCAAATGCCTGTGTTTTGTCCCTCACTATTCTGCTTTCAAAAGCATTGGCAAAAAGACAAAGCATGCAACCCATGCGGGTAGATGTCTCTATTTAACCCTCCTTTACTGCAATATTATTTTTTTGTGCCACCTTCATGCTTTGCAAACTTCATTACCTGGAATGCAGCCCGCTGAAAGAGATTATTTTATATTTTTTCATCGCGCGGCGGATGTGATATTTCTCACCCTCATTCCCTCACTGTGCCTTACAGCAATACAACACAATAGAAAAAAAAGAGAAAAAAAAACACATGACAAAAAAAAAGCAGCAGTTTTATAAAACGGATTTGTGCAAAACAGCCTGAAGGAACATTCTGCCCTTGGAAAGACTGAATCTTCAGGGAAAGGAGATTGGTGTGCGCCTCACATTTCCCGCTCTCCCCGCCCATTAGGAGGAAAGCGATAGGAAATGGAGAAACAAGAGAGTTTTAATAATCATCATGTCAGCGGTGGTTTGTGTGCATGTTACTCGTCTCGAGGAAGGCACAGTTTGTGAGTGTGATTCTGCCTGCGGTTTCTTGTGCGTGAGTGTGTTTCTGATAACTAGCGCCTCTGGAGCGTGAGCCTCGTGACACATTAATGTGCGGTACAGATGACACACACCGCAGGGGTTTATGGGTATGAAACCGGAGCGAGATGCTCTGCAGAGCGGAGGCAGAAACAACACACTGTTAAAGAAGGTGATGTGCTGGCCTTGTGTGTGCTGCAGTGATGCATTATGGGGATTAAATGACGTCTCGGCTGTCACTGTGCAGCCGTTCTCTAGCTGGCTCTTGTTAGACGCTCGCTTGGCCCGAGACCATCCTGTGTGATTTGTGTGCGTCGCAGATTTCTGAGGCTTTGATGCCGTGCTCTTGTCATGCTGCCGTCTGCTCGCTGAGGGTTTGTGGGACAGATGCCAGTGTTCCCCAACATCTGGCCTCTGTGCTTTCTGCCCTCTCTTTAAAAGGGGGGCTGTTGATTGTGTCTAATTTGATGCACGATACACGTATTTATACACGTTTTTAGTTGTAAACTACCATTCAAAGGTTTTTTTTAAGTCTCTTTTGAACTGTTTGTTTGAGTGACACAATCTGTTCATCTGGCTCAGCCAATGGAGTGAGTCTGGGGGCGGGACTATCTCTTTGACTGATTTTTGCAATCATATTTAATGCAGTTTATGTTGTTCTTGGTGGAAGATAATTTTTAAGAGCTTTTTGACAACATTTCTCGTGTTCTTTACTGTAAAGCTCACGTGTATTTGGATTCTTTTCCTCAGCTGTATGTTCCCGTTCCTCTCGCAGCATCAGGCAGGTGTTGACAGTCGACACCGTCACCTGCCGCTCGCCGTGTCTTTCCTCCAGTCACCTGCTTTACTTCCTCTGTCCCCCGCGGAGCCCGACTGCTTAACCTCCATCATTCCTCTGATCCGAGAGCACAGTCCTCCTCAACAAAGAACAAGCTCTGCTGTTAAATCAACTCAAAATGTGACTTAATTGAACTCTGTGGGAGTACGTTTAACTCGGTTGGAGTTCGTTTAACGCTGCTGATTTAATTGTACTGTAGTACAGATAAAGTTCTGTCATTTCCATTCCGTACAAAAGGCAGAAATCAGCAAGATTCCAAAGCCTTTCTTCATGTCAATGGCTTATATTCACCTTCCAACAAGACGAAAAATCACAAACCAGAATCTATTTAATATCCTTTTGGGCTCTTAGACACCAGTGAGATTAAATCAAGACACTTGCTCGCTCTTTCTTTCTTTCTTTCTTTCTTTCTTTCTTTCTTTCTTTCTTTCTTTCTTTCTTTCTTTCTTTCTTTCTTTCTTCTGTCCTTCCTACCTTCCTTCCTTCCTTCTTTCTTTCTCTTTCTTTCTTTTTTTCTTCCTTCCTTCTTTCTTTCTTTCTTCCTTCCTTCCATCCTTCCTTCCTTCCTTCTTTCTTTCTTTCTTCCGTCCTTCCTTCCTTCTTTCTTCCGTCCTTCTTTCTTTCTTTCTTCCTTCCTTCTTTCTTTCTTTACTTCCTTCGTTGCTTCCTTCTTTCTCTCATTTTCTTTCTTTACTTCTTTCTTCCTTCCTTTCTTTGATCCTTCCTTTCTTTCTTTCTTCATTCTTTTCTTTCTTTCTCTATTTCTTTACTTCATTCTTTCTTTCTCTTTCTTTCTTTCTTTCTTTCTTTCTTTCTTCCTTTGATCCTTCCTTTCTTTCTTTCTTTCTTTCTTTCTTTCTTTTTCTTTCTTTCTTTCTTCCTTCCTTTGATCCTTTCTTTCTTTCTTTGTTCCTTATTTTCTTTCTTTCTTTCTTTCTCTTTTTCTTTACTTCATTATTTCTTTCTTTCTTTCTTTCTTTCTTTCTTTCTTTCTTTCTTTCTTTCTCATTCAGTTCCTGTAATCTCAGTCTGCTCTCTTGAATTTCAAAGTCTCAAAGTATGCTCAAATTTTCCAAGATACAAAAGTTTGCAGTCCGTCTGATATTTGGAGATTTTAAAATGATCTCACATCTCTTGTCAAATTCTTCCTAGAGTTATGGAATCCACATTAATTCTACAGGATCTTTTTTTCAAGACATTTTGGTCTAAAGATGATATAAACACACGTTATAGTTCTCTGTCTGTTTAGCTCCTCCCCTGCTGCAGAGTAATCTTCCGGTATAATCTACTCAAAGCAGCGGACGTTTAGCCGTGTAATTGGGATAATAATTATTGTCTGGTTAGTGGCAGCTGAGTAACTGAGGGGGTCAGAAACAGATTCCATATGGCAGGAACAACACAGCCAGCAAGATCCCTAGATAGTGCACACAACCATTTTAAAGTAGGTTTCAAGAGTTCAAGTGGAAACTGTAACTCTGAGCAAGATGTTTGTTTGTGCTATTGCATTATTTGATTTATTTATTTCTTAATATCACACTTATTAACCGGAGCACTAACACTCTGTTTAGCTATGCAGATCCTAATTATCCTCCAATAAAGCGCTGACACAGCATCGCGCCACATCTGCCAGGGCCGCTGGGAAATATCGGGCAACGAGAGGTTAAATATCCATTTGTCACACCCCTCACCCGTCCCATGTGACCTCGGCTCTCGTAGCCACAGCAGTGGGGCGATTCTTGCTAGAATACATAAATCAGTGTTACTGCCCACCGCTTCTTTTATCTCCATTCAGAGGGCGATTTATTTGACTCGCTCTTTATTTGAAGGGTGTTCAACGGCCGTTCAGTCAGCTATGAATGCTCGCTCTGTGTTGTGGGTGGTAAAATGCTCAGAAAACAATATGGTTGTGGCTCGTCTGCAGCGCTCAAGGCCTCTCCGGTCTGTGTGCGTTCACACAATGTCCTTCTTCACTGTGACTCTGGAACAGATGACAGTGTGAAAGTCGTTCTCTTTTAACGCCGGTCGTTAATCCTGCGACCGAACCTCACTTTCATGTCTCAGCGAAGACCTGAAAGCTTTTTTTTCACCTCGCTATTCCTCAGCCAAGCTGTTTAATGTGATTTAATTTAATTAAAAGGGAAGTTGGCTATCTCAATATATTAGCTTATTCATAAATTACTTTGTTTCCCATCAACCTTGTAATCGGAGGAGGCCCCGGAGCGCACAGGAGAATAAAAAAGCGTGTGATATGAGGATTTAATGTACATGAGACCAGATACTGATTGTAATGCCATGCAAACATGAAAAACTCAACTGTGTCAAACTGACCAGAGAGAGTTTCAGTCAAAATCCCCAGGACTTGGTTTTCTAGTTATTGATATAAATTAGTTTACAGGCACCATGACATAATTTTTTTGTGACTTTTAGTTTGTCTGTTTGTCTTTTTGGCCCTCTGTTTGCTGGACAAATTCCTGTTGGAATACATAGACACAGGCAAGAAAACTTTCTTTTTTTTTTTATTCTTTTTTTTTTTGCAACATTTGTTTAAAACAATACAATATATAAATATTTAATATATGATATTACCATATATAATTAATATTCTAGAGGTCTTCTGAAAATCACATACATGTCTACAGTGTTTTCTTTTTTACTTTATTATTTATTATTTTATTAAAATACAGTTAATAATCTTACAGTAAGAAATGCAGACCAGGATTATTATAATTTACTCAAACTAAAACCATAAAAATAACAGTAATGGTAATAAAGTACTGTATATAGGCATAAAAATTATGTAAATGACAAAAAGACACAACACTGATACTAAAAGCTAAAAAAAAAAAAAAAAAAAATATTGATAGAAAACTATAAAAATAAATAATAATAAACTACACTAAACTAAAATAAAATAAGTAAACCTTAAATTTAAATTATTTCAGCTTGTTGCCAAGACAACATCTCTCTTTTTCTTTCATTTTTACAATATACAAAAAAAAATAATAATAATAATGTGCAGTATTTAGACACATTTATATAAAAAAATATATAATAAATGACTAAACCTTTAACTTGAATTAAAATGAAAACAGGAAATGGGAAAAGAGTCACATTCAAAATATTAATAAAACCTTACATACATAAATAACATTTTACTTCCTTGCCATGTACTTAGTTTTTATTTGTCATTTTATGTAGTTTTTCCTTGACATTGTATGGCACAACTAGTTTTGGCTACATAATACAAACCAGCATCCACTGGAAATGAGCTTGTGATATTGACCTTATACATGTCATAACTGACATTATTCAGTATTTATTCATCTTCACAGCCTTCCTGTGATTGACAGAATGACAGGACAAGCAGCTCTGGAGTGACCTTATTCATCAGCCCTGTGCTATCAGTAACGATTTTATCTATTTCGGTTTATGGTTATTTAGTGACTGTAGACTGGAGCCTCTCACCTCCTTCCGACCTGTCAGAGATAATGTTGAGCCTGCAGAACAGCGGGGACGAATCACCGCTATTCATTTTTCTAAGTGCCGTTTCACAGTGTCACTTCATTTAACCTATTACTGTAAGTCTCTGAATGTCGTTACAGGACCGGCGGCATGGGAGTCGAAAAATCACATGCATCCACACTGCATAAAGCGGAGCACACTATTTTACAGATTTTCCAGCTCTCAGGGGGGATATCATAACGGCTATTTGCAAATATAGACATATGTTAGAGAAATCACACTTGCCAGAAGTGAAATCACAGGCTTCCAATGCTTCAATAGTCAGGGGATACATAATGATAAAACCCAACAACCCCCAGAAGAGCCACAAATCCACGATTCAAAGAAACACAAACATACTCACCCGTACGTGCACATTATATAACCAGCAAGACAATAATGTGTGTGATTAATCACTTTTATTGTCGCTCTATCTTTAGTTTAATTGAATTGGATTCTAATTCATTCCTCCTCATGTGTAAATGTGGGGCGTTTACAGCGCTGCCAATCCTCTACAAATGCCAGAGACTAATTTTCCTAATAATGCCTTCATAAATGTGCTTGCCGGTGATTTGGCATATGTACATATAAGAAGAGGAGGAGCAAGGGAGAGAGAGAGAGAAAAAAAGTAAGATTTCAAAACAAACTCTCCAGTGATGATTTTCAAATATCTAGATTTCCATTCCTCATTGGAATTTGGTTTAAATTGCCATCATACTTCAGGGAGGAATTCCATTCAAACACACATCAGATGATGTGCAACAGTTATGACTTGTCTAGTACACTCTTATTTTTCCCTGTGTAAAATGTTCTTTAAATTCCCCCTTTCTAAGTTATAAATGCGTGTTATGAATTAATTAATTCATGTGTTTTATTTTTCTTGCTTCCATTTTTCCTTTTCTGATAATTTGTTACACTCAAGTGCATCACAATACAAAATAAAAATCTATTGTTACTTTGATTCAGTGTTATTATAGTGAACTAAATCTGAAACTTAAGCTATTATTAAAACCATTAAAAACATTTTAGTCACCTTAAGTAAAATAAACATTAATTGCAATAAAAAAACTTTTATTTCAGCCAGTTGCCAAGGCAAAGTTGTAATTTTAATTTTCATGGGTTTGAGTCTCATGGATGTCTTGTTTGATTCCCAGGGATTTTCATGGGTTTGAGTCTTAGGGATGTATTTCGTTTGATTCCCAGGGATTGTCATGGGTTTGAGTCTTAGGGATGTATTTTGTTTGATTCCCAGGGATTGTCATGGGTTTGAGTCTTAGGGATGTATTTCGTTTGATTCCCAGGGATTGTCATGGGTTTGAGTCTTAGGGATGTATTTCGTTTGATTCCCAGGGATTGTCATGGGTTTGAGTCTTAGGGATGTATTTCGTTTGATTCCAAGGGATTGTCATGGGTTTGAGTCTTAGGGATGTATTTCGTTTGATTCCCAGGGATTGTCATGGGTTTGAGTCTTAGGGATGTATTTCGTTTGATTCCCAGGGATTGTCATGGGTTTGAGTCTTAGGGATGTATTTCGTTTGATTCCCAGGGATTGTCATGGGTTTGAGTCTTAGGGATGTATTTCGTTTGATTCCCAGGGATTGTCATGGGTTTGAGTCTTAGGGATGTATTTCGTTTGATTCCCAGGGATTGTCATGGGTTTGAGTCTTAGGGATGTATTTCGTTTGATTCCCAGGGATTGTCATGGGTTTGAGTCTTAGGGATGTATTTCGTTTGATTCCCAGGGATTGTCATGGGTTTGAGTCTTAGGGATGTATTTCGTTTGATTCCAAGGGATTGTCATGGGTTTGAGTCTTAGGGATGTATTTCGTTTGATTCCCAGGGATTGTCATGGGTTTGAGTCTTAGGGATGTATTTCGTTTGATTCCCAGGGATTGTCATGGGTTTGAGTCTTAGGGATGTATTTCGTTTGATTCCCAGGGATTGTCATGGGTTTGAGTCTTAGGGATGTATTTCGTTTGATTCCCAGGGATTGTCATGGGTTTGAGTCTTAGGGATGTATTTCGTTTGATTCCCAGGGATTGTCATGGGTTTGAGTCTTAGGGATGTATTTCGTTTGATTCCCAGGGATTGTCATGGGTTTGAGTCTTAGGGATGTATTTCGTTTGATTCCCAGGGATTGTCATGGGTTTGAGTCTTAGGGATGTATTTCGTTTGATTCCCAGGGATTTTCATGGGTTTGAGTCTTAGGGATGTATTTCGTTTGATTCCCAGGGATTGTCATGGGTTTGAGTCTTAGGGATGTATTTCGTTTGATTCCCAGGGATTTTCATGGGTTTGAGTCTTAGGGATGTATTTCGTTTGATTCCCAGGGATTGTCATGGGTTTGAGTCTCATTGATGTATTTTGTTTGATTCCCAGGGATTGACATAGGTTTGAGTCTCAGGGATGTCCTTTTGTTTGATTCCCAGGATAGTCATAGGATTGTTTACCAGGGAATGACATGCGTTTGAATCCCAGGGAAATTCTTGTTTGATTCCTAGGGATTGCCATGCTGTTGAATCTCAGGAAAGCTCTTGTGTTTGATTCCCAAGGAATGTCATGGGTTTGAATCCCCGGGATGGTCATGGGTTTGAATCCCTGGAAAGGTCAGGGGTCTGATTCTCAAAGATGGCTGTGAGTTTGATTCCCAGGGAAAGCAAGAACTGATAAAATGAATAACATAAATACAAAGCAAGTGACTTTGGATAAATACATTTGCGAAAGATTATGAAGACAAAACATTTTTCTTTGATTAGTTTTACTTAACATCCCATATTTAGAACATATGAAGACAAAAAGAGAGTCACATTAGAATGTGCAACAGAAAAACAAGATGAAGGTCAGTATGTGAAAGCATTTTAATTGAACTTTCCCTATCTCTGTCACCTTGAGGCTGTGTTGACTCACATTTGTGACTCTTGTGTACACTAAGCTCATTGGCTGAGCTGACCCGAGACCTGTTCCTCAGTCATATCAGCCCTACAGGGAAGCGGTCAGGCGCTGTGAAGTTCACCTCAGCCCGTGTCAGGGACTGCCAGACAGGCTGTTTAAAGGTGATAATGGCTTTTAATTTAAGCCAAAGATGATTTATCTGAGCTTGGCTACCCTCCCAAACCACAGACCTGAAAGCATGAAATGAAAACTATTACCTTGGAAGTCTCATCAGTCACATTGAGTTTTCTGAATGTGGAAAAGAAGGAAAGGAAGGGAAAATGAAAACTGGAGAAGAAGACTCAATATACAGTATTTACGGTGGATCTGGTTCAATTCGTCAGAGGTTTGAAGCTCTGTAGACTTGATAATTAATGTGAACGGCAGTGGTCTAAAGAAAAGCTATATTTAGACATTCTTATGCATATGCATAATATACAGTCTGTTTGTGTCAACCTTTGAATGCATAACAGGCCTGTTTTTTTTGGAGCCATATCATATTTAGAATATGGTATGGTGGTCTGACTTCGAGGATGAATAATAATTTGTATTGTGATGTAAGCACGGTCATTCTTTAAAGATGTCAGGACGTGATGACAGAATGGGCTCACTTTGTTTATGCACTAGTCAAGCTAATAGTGAAGAGTGATAATACTGAATGAATAGGAAATGTGCAATCATTTAATTTGTTTTGAAAAGTGAGGACAACAAAGTCAAAATGAAAGCTCCTGTTAACATGAAGAACAAGATTTACTGGGGGAAAATTTTATACAGTTTTGTTAGCACATGCTAACAAGTTTGAGTCTGGATCCGATTCTTCTTCTGCCCAATGACCCACCATTTCCTAATAATCTAAATGCTAATTCGACAATTAATTGTTGTGTAGTGAAGACATTTAAAATATTACCAAATATTTATGTTTCAAATAAATGCTGTTGAATCTTGAAAAATAAAATACATCACAGTTTCCAGAAAAACGAACAAAAATGGGCGAAGATAAAACAGCAGAGAATTTGAAGAGAATTTTCCCCTTCCACGTTAACACCACTTTCCCTCCAGGTGTTTTGGACAATTGACCTCTCATTAGAGTCACCCTAAAGCTATCAGTGTCCAGTTACCACAGTTACACCGCTAGATTAGCTCCAGGGTGTGTGTCTCATCTCTCACCTGGTTTAACTGTCAATCACACCTGAATGAGAACTGTTAACCAAGTAGGTTTGCCTTTACCAATAAACTCATCCCATTGTTTTGGGTGGCTAATGGTCTTTAGTAAACAGTGGTTTTAATTAAAAACCTCTCACACATGCCCGTGTTCCCAAATACCCCCGCAGTGTGTGTGTTTGCCGAGTGTTTTCACATGGTCATTTACAGGCCATCTGGAAGGGACTCGCAGTTGTTTGGTCTTTGTTTGTGAAGCGTCAGAGTATCAGCGACTGGTTTAATCCTCCTCAGCTTGTCTGGCTTCTGTGGGAGTCACAGGCTGAATGAGTGACTTTAATCTGGGTTTTTGTCTTATCACTCAGTCTGAGCTTATCCTGAGAAGTGACTGTTCTCTTTCAGACACTTTATTTACACGAGTGTTGGAGCGAAATGCTAAATTCGAACGCTTTAAGCCAGTAACCAAATTCTTGGCAAGGAAACCGTAACCACACAGTCCCATTTTTAAACTGCTTTATGTGGAAGTTGAGCAATGCTAGAAGCGTTTGTTCATGTATTTGCATAATGTTTTGAATGTGACCTCAATTATTGACAAGACATTTCACTGCTTGTTGGTTTAATTTTTTTCCTCCTCCAAATCACTTATATTACTTCATCCAGAAATTAAATTTCAAATAATTTGTTTTTTTGTCCAATTAAAGTCAGTTTTCAAGGTCTAAAACAACATCGGGCCCCTTTGAAATTTAGGTAACACTTTAGTTTAGGGATCAATTCTCACTATTTACTAGTTTCTTATTGAATAAGCTTACTAGTTCATTGAATGTCTGTTGGGGGAGATCAACCAAGTGTTAGCAGATATTAAGGAAACAATTAATACTAATAATTAATAATAATAATTATTTTAAATATTTTATGACATTCAGGTGCAAGGTTACTTCTAGTTAGTAGAATGTCTAAAGTGCAGAAGTGTTTACCTAAAAGCTTAGTTTGATCCTCTTTTTAGGTGAAGTATTATTTAACTCTGGAAACATTGTTAGTGACAAATTAAGCACATTGTGTTGGCATTTTGTTGGTTTTGTAAAATGCTTGCGTGCAGTCTCACTGCTCAAGCAAGAAAGCAAGCAAATCGTATCTAGATCCGAGAAGTATGGGGTGCTGTTACATAACCGAAGAGAAAGAGATGAAAAGACAGGCAGACTGACAGAATAGGAAAGATCCTCCAGGGAAAGAAGCTGTTTCTGCACAGAAAGTGCTCAAGACTGCAAAGCACGCCAGAAGTTTTCTGCTCTCATCATTGCTGTTGAGTTGAAAAGTGTAGCACCATAATTAAAGAGAACTTCAGAATGCGCTTGTCTGGTAACCTGAGGGAATAGCTGGAGTTTGTCTTTATTCAGTGGTGAGACTATGGGTGAAGGCTTAGTAGAGATTACATTGGGATCCTCGTTCCGATAACTTCACCTTCGCTTTTTTTTTTTCTTCTCTTTCCTTCAGTCTCTGCGTATTAAGCACCTGCAGAGAAAACGCTTCCATCTCAGACGATGACAGTCAGACGGCTCGTTCTCTCGCACCCTGTCACCCTCATTAAGCCTGTCGATGAAAAGTGTGCAAACTCTCGTCAGATATCTGCATGTTCCAGCGGCCCGCTAGGCTTCTAAAGTTACAAACCTCTAATCCTCCGGCTTTGGCAGAAACAACTTTGGTATTGCGGCTTAAATGGGTATTTTGAAAGTTTCTCAGGCCTTTTGGTGGTGGGTGTTTTTTTGGCCGTCCGTGTAGAGAAACAGATGTTGGCTGTCGGCCATCTTCTCAGACTCATTGACTGAGCTGTTCTGGCAGCTAGCTTCACTGACCTCTGCTTTGAGCATATTTGGCATGCATTGTATGGCTCTTTGAAAATCTGCTCGAAATCTTGTTACAACACAATGATCAGAGCATTGGAAGCGCTTTATACAAAGACACAAGAGCGTCATAACAGGTGTCTTTTACTAATAGCTGGCTAATCCTTTCTTCTGAACAGTCTGAAGCTGGTTAATCAGCAGTCACTCCAAGTTTACAAGTTTCCTGTGACACCTCCCCATTATTTCCTTTTGTATCTCTTTCACTCTCTATTTGGAGACAAAATCCATACCCCAATCACTCTGAGTGTCATATGTATAAACACAAGCCTTTAATGTTTATATGTCTGATAATCAAGAATATAAATGCTGTGATTCTCATATTATTTGTAATAGAATTCTAGCACACACTCTTAAAATGTCCAAAAGGGGGGTTTTGCGATTATGCAATAGAAGAATCATAAAGAAGGTTTCATTCATGTTAATGGTTGCAATGTTGAGTGGAGTACATATTATATTGCATACCAGCATACTAGTTAGTAGTTCATTCATTGATTTTATTCTACAAACATTTGATATAGTAGTATGGCATTTTATTTTATTTTATTTTATTTTATTTTATTTTATTTTATTTTATTTTATTTTATTTGTTAAACAAATTTTAACTATATAAAAATGTCTCACTGAAATAATAGAACAAAAATCATTCCTACATCATTAATTCATTCATTCATTCATTCAATCAACCATTTTACTGTTCAAACATTTAATAAGAATAGTTTGGTACTTTAGTAATTTAATTTAATTTAATTTAATTTAATTTAATTTAATTTAATTTAATTTAATTTAATTTAATTTAATTTAATTTAATTTAATTTAATTGTTAAATTATTCCTACATTTTGACAAAATGTTTTTGATATGCTATATGTTTGTTTTGTTTTGTTTTGAATAAAGGAACTGCTTGCATCACCAAACATTGCAAATAAATGTATAATAATACCTAACACATTACAATAAATTAAGCCACAAAATATAACATTTCAAAGAAATATAAACACATACCCATCATAATACATAATTTAGTATTCATCCTAGTAATCTCTTAGCCCCCCACTGCTCTATATTTGTGTTTTGTATCAACATTTAAGAGTATTTAGTATGAAATTACTTTTTTTATTATTATGATTATTTTTTTTTATACATATAGTGCTGTTTAGCCGTCCCTTTGTCTCACGTCCCATGCTTGATTGTTGGCTGACAGTGTCTTCTGGATGTGCATGTGCAGAACTGTTATGGCCTTGTGGTTGTGTTCTCAAAAGACCTCTTAGTTTGAACCTATAATGTGTCTTCATTAAGACAGAGAGCCTCTTGCAACCATAGATCATCACAATGACAGGACCTGCACTATGCCACAGTCAGCAGATAATTGTGATTCGAATACCGGGGTCATTTAGGGAGAGCTTATTAACATATGTATAGGCCAGCGGATTGGTCGTCTAAGTCACTAATTTTCTCTCTGTCCCCTCTCTTCGCTTCAATCATCCATCTTTATCCATCCAACCTGTCAGTTATTGGGTACTTCATATACGCCGTCAGATGTCAGACGCCCATGAAGTGACCCTTCAGAACACAATCACTTCCTGTTGCTAAGCGACTTTGCTTGGGAAAGCAGCAACTGGATTTAGGAATGCGGATTGAATATCCATAAAAATAAATATTGTGAAGAGGAATTGATTTTGTTTAGCTTTGAGAAAAGAAGGCCCTGTCAGTATTATGTGCCATCTGTCTGCATATGCCAACCTACTGACCTTGCATTGATTATTACACAAAATTGAAAACTTAATTGAAATGATGGCCCGTGTCAGAGCTTTTTTTTGTTCATCAGTAGCATGGCCATTACTAAAGGTCATGACCCATGACCCCAAGTGAGGAGTCCCATAAAGGGCTCAAGGCTCTCATTCAATAGTTGTGGATAACTGGGTTGGACACACAGAAACTAAATACATTCACATACTTTTCTTTGGTCTTACCCACCAGTGCTTTTTTAAGTATAATAGAAATACTATTTCAGTTATTATTATTATTATTATTATTATTATAGCATTATTGTTATTTTTTTGTATTTTGATGGAAGACATTGAGATATTGAGTACCTTGTCAGTGTTAGTGTTTTTATTAATAATTAATAATAATTTATGTTTTTGTTAATACAGCACTAGTCAACTAAATGAATATAACATGGCAGAGATGAATGCACTTTTGGAAGTTGAATGTAAGGGAAATGTCATTTTGGAATTTGTGTGATCTAATGTGATATTGGAGTTAATGTTCGTTCATGATTACATTTTATTTTATTGGTGCAATTAATTTATAGCATTAACAAGATCACCAGTTGAATTCATTTCGGAAGTGATGACTGATCATACATAGATGGATTTAATTTTTTTCCCAGTACCTGTACAGTATATAACTATTGATTATGATTTAATATAATTAGTATTGATCAAGTTCAGAGGCTGTCATATGTGGATCAACTTACTATGTTGTGTATCTTCATCAGTTTCAATATGAAAAATTACTTTCATATTGATTCAAAGGATTTATTGCGTTTTGAGAGAAAAAGAAAGTGTCATGGATTTATTGCATTTTGGGGAAAGAATAATACAATTTTATAATAAATCTTTCAAAACCCAAACACTTTTTTATTTTTATTTATTTATTTATTTATTTTTATGTTATTGTAACCTAAAGATGCTTTGTGAAATTTTGAAACAGAAAATAGTGGTTTTCATCTTGACACTTTCTTGGTAAAGAAAACACATTTTTACTCAAATTAATCAAAATGGATTTATCGTGTTTTGGAACCAAAATTATTCAACCAAATGAATAATTTACTTGCACATGCTAGTACATTTCAAAAGCTTCAGCTGCTGCAATTCCTGCTATTTTTTTTTCTTTTTTCTTTTATTTTTTAACAAACCCCAATGCATGAGCTTTTTTTGTATATTTAATCTGTTCTGCATATTCTGAAGAAGCCATGAAACGTAAACTGCCAGGAATCATGCTTCAGGAATGACTGACACTAGATTGGCCAGATAATCCCTTTCACAGATTCAATCACACAGCTAACTCGTACAACAGATGTCAAATAATACGCCGCTGTGCAATGTCGTTGAGGGCCCCTGGTTGCCCACCTCTGAAACCCGATCTCCACCTCCCCACGATGGTTTGGTGCCCTGGCGTCTGTTAGCTCATCTGGAGAGGGGCTTTTGAGAGTGAGGTCAACGGTGTGTGTAATAAGCTAGCGCTAGCGGATGGCTAGTGCCCATTCACATGCTGATTTTCTGGTCGATCCATTTGCATTAAGTGCAACCTAATTGCCAACTGCAGCCTGATTATGGTGCGTGTAAGCCGGGATGAAATATGACCTCCCATATGCCCCCGCCGCTGCTCAACTGATGTCAGATGGGTGTAAATCTAAAGCGAAAAGGTCATTTGAGTTTTCAGCACTAGTGAAATACTACCACTTTGAAATGGATGATGCGTGCTTGTATTTATGGAAATAAATTAGTTCATGCACCAGAACAATCGCTCTCTTTGTTCATGTAGGCTGTGTTTTCCACATCTTTCCGTTCAGTATTTGTTCTCTTCTTTTTCATTTTGCCCTCTTTTACCTGTGATGTGGTCCGGATAGGTTTGCCAAGAAGAAAAGCTTGGTTCCCTCTCTCGGTTTGCTAGAGTGTCTGTCCAAATGTGACTCCTCAGTTAGTGGCCGATGGAATTTTGATGAGCCGGAGAGGAACAGCTGGAGTCGGCAGTGGTTTAAGTGACCATGTCGCCTCTCCTAGAGACTGGAGTCTTGCTGCTGTTGTGAGAAGAAGCTGAGCAGCTGTATTGCGTATTGGGATGGTCACATAGCTCTCAAAATGATGATGCCATGATGTGAATCACTAGTCCATTTACTCTTTCCCTCTTTCCTACAACATGTTTATATTTGAGGAGGTGCTCCTCCATGGTCCTCCATGGTGGCTTTCAAAGACTAATGCATTAGATTCTATTTCTATCGCGCTCATTTTTTTTCCTGTTAGAAACATTATGAATTGGCTCATGTTTCAGATCAAGTTTGGTGTCTAAATGGACTAGTCACAGAGTTTTTATGGCCAGATTTACTAATAGCTTGCACTAGCGCAAACAGTATTTTAGCATTAAAATAGTTCTGTCAGGATGTACTAAAGATGTGCTGTGACAAATTAGTACTTAAAAGGCATGGACCTTATTGAATATGCATTTGCAGGAGAGTTTTAACATAAAATTTGAATCATGCAACACAATTTACTAACATTTGCGATTGTCAAATTACTGGCATTTGCGCCATTATTAAATGGCCAAAACAACAGGCAGTCATTTGCGCTGGTCATTATGGAAATTATCGGTCTGCGTCTGTGTTCTTTAATGAACCCAGTACTTCTCCAATTGTTATTCAGAAATACAGTTCAAATTAAAACCACCGACATTCCTCGCATTCAAATATAGTTGTTAACCATTTAATTACAATAACGGCTGGCATTTTAAATTCATTGTGAGATGTGTCCTTCAAAGTCAGTAATTAATGGTGTCTGTATCATTAGTCGTGTCCCACCCCACCTGCTGCAGTGACTGAGATTAATGAGCTGGAGCAGCATATTGAGACCTCGGTGAAGCGGGATTGAAGGGTTGTGAGGTCTGAGACACATGCATCAGGCCCTGAATACATTGAACAGCCTAGCCAAGCTCTCTGACGCTCTCTCAGATTCGAAGCACCAACCAATCAATGATACTGGATTAACTTCAAAGTTCATCTTTCTTTTTATGGCGTCTGCAGCTGCCAATCCATCCTCTGCTCTAATGCTCACTTCCAAGTACTACATTACAAGACGCAAACTTATTTAGTAACTTTTTAAAAAGAGTTTTAACTTCAATTTAATTACTTTTTTCTTGGTTCAGGTTTGGAGTTTCTCGTTAGCGTTTTTGAAAAAGACAGCAAGCGATGGATTCCTAAAAATCGCAGCAATATGTGCGTAAAGTTAAAATGAATTAGACATATACAATTGAACTTCTTCAGACAATTTAAACAATCTAGTTATGCATTTGTTATAAAAATTTAGCTTTCTTTGTATTTTGCATCGAGCCTAATGTTTTATTGAGTGAAGTCATTATACATTATCGTCTATAAGGGAGCTTGTTTTTGGCGTTTTACTGACCATAAATGTGTAAGATTGCCAATCCCCCACAGGAGAATGATGGATTGGATTTAATAATTGATAAAGGTCTGGTGTTGTTGTAGACAAATACCTCTGTTTACCGGAACATCTTCAGATTAAAGTGGTGCTTCTCCAATATTTTGGCCGACTGTCAAGCTTTAGAGTGTTCCCCATGAGACAGCATAGTGAATTGGGAAATACTAATATTACATGTTTTGTTGGTTCAGTGTTGGCAAGACTTAGTGGGTGTGGCCAACAGCTATTACAGGAAGTAATCGCAATTAAATCGGCCAGGGCATGATCTGCCATCTACACCAATGAGAGAGCTTTTGTAATCATCACTTCTAATTACTGACAGCTGTTCTGGTGTTGAGACCACTGTTTTATAGCACTTGTTGGACTGCCAGTTTAGGCGGATGGGAATGCATTTTGAGGCTAATGGACTGCGTAGTTGGCATCTGCATTTTCCATTGCTATGTTACTTTTTTATCACTCGTTTTATATTTCTCCTTCTGTCTGGTTTCCTTATGTTTGCACATTATGTTTGTTTCAGATGTTGACGCCTTTATAAGGTTCTAGTGAATGTTGTGGTCCAGCAACTTTTAAAAATTGAAAAGGGAAATTGTTTTGAAGAATCCATTCTTTCTTTGTTGTGCTGGTCACCACTTATGGCATACAACCAGGAAGAATCAAGTGCAACCAGAGAAAATGTATTTATTTTGCTTATAGAGTTTGAACAAAATTCTAACCCGCATTAACTTTGAATATATCTCATCCCATTTGTGCTACAGAGGAATGGCGTGATATTACTTTTCTATTGTTATTTTCTAGTTGTGAATTTCACGACTGATTTTCACACCCATGACTTGCAAGCAAGGAGGGAATGAAGCTATAGAGACTTGAGGGTGAACACCTTTGACTTGGACCAGTAAGCAAATACCAACTGTAGCAATCATGCACAACAGATTGTTGTTTTTCAGGTTCAAGTACTAAATAAGTCAGCAGCAGGTTAAGTGTTACTATGCAAAATAAGTGTTAAGACACGAGACCAGGGAAGTTTTACTCTCAGCAGTTGCCATTGTCTGCTTGCCTGTGTGATCTGCGTTTGAATGTTAGCCAGGCTAAAGAACTTTCTCACACTGAGGAACAGGTGCAAGATTTAGTCTCACCCTGAAACTGAAAAGAGAATGAGAGGGCATGTCGGTGAGAACAGCGGAACCAAATGTCTAGTCTCTGTCAGTGTCTCACAGTCGTGGCAGTTTTAAACATCCTCGCTTCTATATGTGAAGAACGTGTGGTTGAGAAAGTGTCTGTGCACACTTTAGAAATGAAAGATTTCTTTGCTGCCTCATCGTGCTTTTTATCATCTCCTCTTTATTCCTAAAAGAATCTCTCTATATCTACTCAGTGTAGATGTATGTGCAGGAGCACACATAGGGGAAGAAACTGGGGCTCACCTCAGACTTCCCAATGGGGGACCGAGCGCACTGATCAGGACCCCCGCTGTGCACTTAAGGGCCACTATGCCATACATACACGAATCTCCAGCCTCTCTAATCGGGCCAGCCCGCTTCTTTGTCACGCTGTTTGTATCTCTGAAAGGAGCACTGAAGGCTACAGAGAGAAACAGGAACAAAAGCACGCCTCTCATTCGCAGCAGGGCTGCTTATTAGGTAGCGGCACCCTCTGGGAGCAGGGCACTTGGCAGAGGACATGGGGCTGTCGGGGGCACAGCCGTACATCAGTCAGGGGAAATTTGAGTGAAGTCAGAGACCCCTAAGCCTGCAGCATTATCACCATCTTTGTCAAACTGCACCTGTCACTCATTCAGTACGAGAACATGAACCGGTCAAACTGCCAGGCCTCACAGCACAATAAAATGAAAGAAAGCAGCCAATATAAAGGATAAGCGATCAAGAGGAAAAGGAAGATCTGCAGGAAGATAAAAGAGATAATTGAGACAAAGTAAAGCAGGCAATGATGAAGAAAGGAAAACTCAGAAGAATGATGACGAGAGAGATTGAATTAACACAAATGTGTGAAGAATAAAAGAGCTTCAAACTCAGCGGACCAAAGAATGTTACGTTCACAGCCTGTTGTTGAGTCAGACTGCATGGGCTCTGCTGTGTTTTATTGCAGATTGTGGGATGTGCATTGATTTCCTGTATAGATGAATGATAAAAAGCTAACTTTCACTTTATCCCGGAAAATGACCAGCAGTAATTCTGATTTAATCTGTCCATTCCGTCTGTACAGATCTATGAAGGGAGCTGATAGATATGACAGTCTTTGAAGGGAATTGAGTCCGCAGGGGTATAGAATTAATATGACTTAAGCTTTGAGTTGATGCAATATGACTGAGGGCACCAGCAAACCCTTCTTTTCATCTCTGATATCTCCTATGATGATTTGGAGGACATGGAAAGAAACCAGATAGTCTGACAGAATATCAATCTGATAAAAGGAATTGGGTATTCAGCAGAGACTTGGAATCACAAATGTATACCCACTTCTCTCACTCCGTTTTGTTGAAAATATGTAAAGTTTAATTTATCACTGTTTAAAAAGAGTAGAATGGCTGCAGCATCTCTAAATCCAGACGCTTAGATGTAGAACCTGTCCTAACTTCCGCTTTGAGGCCTTAGGCACTGTTATCCAACCTAAAATGTCAAACGAGATGGTACATTCTTGCAGACTTGACAGACGAGCATCAGCAATCTCAAAACAAGTTCACATCAGTTTCACATTGGGGACAAGACCAGAGATCCTTGATGGGGAAAAGTGGTGACATGCACTTTTTTCAACATGGTATCTCTTAATTGATGGTTCAAGGTGGTTTAGATCCACCAAGATGCTCTACCAGGTTCAAACCAGGACTGCTAGTCCATTTAATCATTAAATGACAATAAATAAACAGCTTGGACCAGAAAAAAATCCAGGTCCAAATCCAGCTGTTAGTCCATCTGCCCTATCTAGACTAGCTTGGGCCACCAACTTACCATCTTAAACCATGTACAAACCATGCCGAAAGTCAAATTCTGTCATCATCTATTCACTCTGCTGTTGGTCTCAGCAACAATAGACTTTTGACTCAACAACTCAACAACCACTGACTTTTAGTGTACTTAGAAATTTGCCCACAGAAGAGTGAATGCCATACAGGATTGAAATTCTGTGAGAGCGAGTGATCATTTTTTATTGGATTTTTTATTGCATCATGACCAATCCAAAGATAAGACACACAAAGAAACAAGCTCAGTCATACGTCAGCGTCCCAGGTGCTTTTTTGGCAGCGTTTATAAGAGAAAGATTTACAACATCAGACTTAATATTAGATTCATTCATCTCTTCCAAAGTATTCCACATTCTACTGCTAGACCAGATCAGTCTGCCAATCTGCGAGCACTGTATCCATAAAGCAAATTGTAATAACTTTGATTGTTTCACTTGATGTCTCCCAGTGGGGTTTTGCCTCTTTGGTTTCTTTTCTTCCCTCCTTTCGTTATGGTTTTAACTAGGCATAATCTCTGTACTGCCACATTGAGTTTTCTCTGAGCAAGAACAGGTGAGGAGCCCTGTTTAGTCAGACGCCTCTGATGTCAGTGCTACCCATGATTCACACTCGATTCAGAGAGTTTAATCTGCAACAATAACCTTCTGTCTTCAGAGAAATTGCTTTCTGGGGCTGTAAAGTAAACAGGCAAAAGGTGTTATTCAGCATATTGAGAGAGAGTCAGGAATAGGAAAGGGTGTGCGTACACAAGAAATGAATACAACGAACAAGAAAAGGATGGGGAAAGGCCGAGCAAACCGGGTGCGGACAATCGCAAAATGACCTTTCAGTCAGAGAACACAGACAGATATTGAATGAGTCTCATTGTATTGGGAGAATGAAACTGCTGGCTTGTTAAATGCTGTGGCATATGGATATTTTATCTTCCTCTGCCTTTAATTGCTTTACTGTCAGACTGTTTCCCCCTTGAATCTCTCTTTAGGGAGGAGAGATGAAAATAAACACGAAGACATCTCCAGGAGGAGAGGCTGTGCGCTCAAACAACACGGGCCCGTCCTTTAAGCCGGCTTCAAGTTGCAAACTGCCTGACCTTTAATCTAATGCATAAACAAGAGGCTGGGCAAAGCCATCCCTCATCATCCTCCCCTCATACTCTACCACTCCTCACCCACCTCCATTGTTTGGCTTATGGGTGCATTTTTTCTAATTGTCGCCGCTTTATTAACGCAAATTTCTATGAGTCTTTGCGAGGTCTTGTTAAGCCAGTCCAAATGGCTGACATTGATGCATGCCTGGAGGTATTTATAACCCACATGATACCTGATGTGCGGTGGTGATGGAGTGTTCATGGACTCCACCGAAAAGATCTGTCTTCTTTCGTAAGGGAGGATTGAATAGATAGAGTAAACAAGATGGGCTACTGCCAGCACTTAACACACATGTGCTTTATTATGATTCCAACTTCTAATTCCAAGTGCCACTTTTGCAGGAATTTTATACCAGAACGTCCAAAGACACCAATTATTTATAGTTTATAGTAATTTAACTGCTGCCCTTGTGGTCTAAACTTCTTCAGTTTATCTTATAGCATTATTTCATTTAAACTTATTTCATGAGTATAGCTTGACTTCCCCTATGACAATTCAGTGTTTTAATTGTTTGCCAATCTTGTAATTTCCTGATGACTCATAGTGGTCTTGTCCACATCTGTGGTTGTAAAAGTTCACTTTGATTTTCTAAATCGACCTCTTTAACCACAATGGAACGTCATTGTAGGTTGGTCATTTGGTTTGTTTACTGGGTTGATCACAAGCCTCAGCTGGTTACCGAACTGAGTGACTCAGCTTATGGTCGCTTTAACCTTTCCAGGGTCTCGTGTAGGCAATTATGACCAAATCTCTGCTGTTTGTTTTGGAGTCAGAGGATTCAGAGGAAGGCTGTTCCTAGGCAGGAGGATTAAGCTAATGAAACCATCCCTGTTCATCTCCTAATGGAAAAAAGGGAATAGATACGACACAGGCTTTAATAGGAGTGTAGAATAATGGTTTAGTGTCAATACTGGAGTCCACCGTCTCCTGAAAAACAAGCTTTAATCCAATCATATGGCTAAATCTTTGATGTCAGCCATGCCTGTTACACGCTACTGCAGATAGTTTACATCAAAATTAGGTTTCCTACAAAAAAAAATGGTGTAGATTAGGGTGTATTTATTTGCAGATATCCTGTCTATTGTTCTTTCTACCAAAGCTTTGTTTGCCAGTTTCCTATGTACTGCTCAAAGCTTGTTAGCGTTTCTCTAGCAATCTGATGCTAATGTGTAATCACATGTTTACAGGAGCTAATGGCCAAATTTATTTCCCTTTATTTTTCTCAGGCTTTGACTGTGTTGAAGTTGCAGCTGAGAGTGGTCATCAAAAGTCTACAGACTTTGTCTATGAAAAATGTCTTCGATTACTGCAATTGAATCTCATCACAGTATACAAAAGAGCAAAGACTTCATGTCTCGTTTGCAGTTTCCTCTAAATTTATCGTCCTGAGCTTCCTTCATCCTTCAACTGCTTGACGTTTCTTTGAGAACAGATTTTTTTTTCAAGTTTCTACTTTTGCTAAAATGTCAGTAAATGTCAGTGGATGAAGTTGATACACTTTGCACATTTTATGATAAGTTATCAAATGGCATTTACAAAAATCTTACTTTTAGCCCAGAACTCTCATATTGATAGCATCTCACTTTTAAAAATGGATTTGAAATGCCTTGCTGAGCCTGTTTTAGTGGTTTATTATACCTGGTAATGGTGAATAAACTATTTTAATGGACACATATAAGATTTGGCCCTTTAAAAGTGAGTAGATTACCTGCCTGTATCTGCAACACCAAATACACACGGCTCATTGATTCGCTTAATTTACAATACTTGCATTTTCTCCACCTTTGAAATGCATTTGATGGTCTTCAAGCTCTTCCACCACCACATCTGAATATAGGAACAGGGCGTTAAATGAAGTAAAGCTAATACAATTGATTCTAATGGCTGCTAGGAACAACAGAACAAGGATGTTCAGTCATCACTACTCATACGATTCTCATTCAGCTCCATTTGGTTTTTATGGCAGGCCATTTAGCGGCAGATTTAATGAAGGGTGATTGGCGATGTGTCAGAGTGACCATTTTAGTCAGTGGGCTGTTCCTGCTTGCGATCTACAATTACGAGCACATTTAGACCAGACATCTCATCTTAAGTAAGCTATCAGCATCAGTGGAGGATTAGCCACCTGTATCAGCTCCCCTCAGAGATGACATCTCCGTTATTCATCCGTATGCTGAATTACCAATCTCTATGCTGTCCCATGTTTTTGCAATCTTAATCTTTTTCCTCTTTGTGTTCTCAATTATAATTTTTTTCACCCCTTTTTTGAGGATTACCTTCCTCAGTTATCTCTCACTCGCTCTCTGTACAAATTATCCGTATTATCAAACAGGATGCTGTATCATAATGAGGGGTTTGTCACCAGCAGCCCATGTGGTAGAGTAGATAAAAAGCAGGGTTTTGATTAGCGGGACGAGGCATATTGATTCCTATTGACGGTCACTTTCCCCAGCTCTTAATGAAAGGAATGCAAATGAGTCTCTCTGAGTTCTCTAAGGGGGTGTGGGGCTGAGATGTGGGCCTTTGACTCTGTCGTAGGAGGGACATGTATCATTGCCCATGGTTCACTAGGGAGTCCTTTGCGGAAATGTTTGGTCCGTTTCATGTTCTCAAGATGCCGGTGAGCACAAGCCAAATGTGGAAAAAGTAATGGACTGTGTCCATACGTGTAATTTAGCAAAATGGATAGTGGAACATGGGCTCAAATGGTGCTTGTGCTATTGATTCAGGAAACAAGCTGTATTCTTATAAGGATACGAGCTGTTCTGTACCTTGTTCAAGTGCTGTCATCTGTAGTGTACCATCTGGTCTTTGTTCTTCTCATGTTGATGTCAGGATCAATGGTGATCTCATAAATGAGGATATATGATTGTTTTTCCACTCTCCTCTATAGCAACCGACTGGCACCCAGCAACCATGACCGGATACATCGTCTGCGACAAGAGTTCCAGCAGGCCAAGCAGGAGGAGGAACCTGATGACCGCCGCCGATCCTACAGCTTTCAACAACAACAGAGGGTGAGTGTGCAAGACTACTGGATAAACCTCAGCTTAGCATGTGCACCTTTACCCTGACCCTTAAAGCTTCCCAGCATTCACTGCTGCAAAAGTAACACTTTATCTCTCGCATCTCATTACGCAGGCTACACCTTATGGAGATCACATTTGTCAGCTGAATACATCAGTGAGGGTGTATTATCTCAGAAAGTAACCATTATAAAACATTAATGTACAGTAATTTCTTTCTTTGGAATGTAATAGTTACTTTTCTGTAATGAGCCAGTGTCAATGACACATGTGGCCGACAAATGCAAACTTTTTTAAATGAGTCACAGCTTTCAAGTCAGCCTAGTGTTTGGTGTTCAGGGCAAAGGGTGACATGTATTATAATAAGATATATTTTCAAGGATCTCAGATAATGCATGAATGTGTTTTTCTACGACGTGGAGGGAAAAGGTGCACTTGCTGTAAGCTTGCATATCACAAGTGCATCTCACATTTTATTTGGCCCCAAACTTGTTTGTATTTGTTAGGTCTGCACAGAGGTGAATGTGTTTTACCATTGTGTCCTTGAAAGTCAGTGATTCATTTTATTAACCGAGGTTAGAGGCTAGCTGTTATTTTATCTTTATCAGCAAGTTAAAATAATATACACTGCCCAAGAGGCTGGGAAAGAAGTTGCAAGGGGTCAAAGTTCAAATAGCTATATATCTTTATTCTGTAATGGCCTGAGCCAGACATTGCGGCCTGTCCTATGACTTCCTGTTAAGGGTATGGAGGGGGATTTTAAAAGATGACAGGCTAATTACCTCGAGGAATAGAACCATTTCCTAAATTAGAGGTCAGCTCTCTGACCCTGTCTTCTCTGACACATATTTGGCCTCCATTTTCCTCTCAGGTTTTGAATAGCTCTACAGAGATTAGAATGTGTTAAACTCAATTATTGCATTAGTGTTCTGTTCCACTCAGATCAGTGCGGAATGAGAGAGAGAAAAAAAATCTGCATCTTAAACAGAAAGATTAATGATGGAAGCATAATGAAAATGCAATTGCTTAAAAGTTAATGCATGTAATTTACGTACCACTAGTGGCACCAAATGGAACTGCAAAAATCTATAATTTCATCTAAGTCATTTCAAAATCACTAGCCGCACCTCCAATACTCTTCAAATTGTGCAAATTGAAAATATGGCTAATGGAAAAGCATACATTTTGCAACAAATTCCATATATTGCAAAAAAAATAAACTCACAAGATTGTTTTTTCGGGCAATTCGAAAAAGCAATATAGTGCGAAACTGCAATGAAAACTTTTTGAATGTACTATAACCTCCAAGAAACTCCTCATACGTGGCTGCTCTCAAGTATAAAGGGCTTGCCTTGCCATTATTGCTTGTACAACCCCTTACGTACTCTGCATTATGGCTCCGACACAGCAACAAGAGCTGATCGTGGCCACTCTATTCAATACTTGTGTTTATACCAGCTGCACCACGGCGCCTTTCCGAAGCGTCTCAAAATCAGTTCTCCAAGCTATTTAAATAAACATTTACACATACGTCTCTTTCGATTAAAAATAATGGTTAGTACAGTGGCTGTGATATACGTAAACCTACCAACATTCGTTGCTATGACTTATCATGAGAAGTAGTCGCATAACATCAGTTAATGGAAACGCCATCAATTCTCAATAGGTATTTTATCTACATTTATAAAATATTGCAAACGTTTTGAGTGAATCTGTAATGGATACCTGGCTACTGACACATGCTGGGGTCTTGTGGTTTGTTGACAGGGCATTGTTGCTGGGTGGTTGCTTGTGTGTTCTGGATAATGTTGAAGTTGTGCTGGGTATATGCTAGGGTGTTATGAGTGTTATGAGTTGCTAGGATGTAGCTAGGGGGTTGTTTACTAGCTCAAGTCAAATATCCCCAGCCCCAAGTCTCTAGAAATAAGTCGGATCTGTCTGTGTATGGGTTTTTAATCACTGCTAATGACAGATATTTAATAACCAAATAAATATACTTAATGACAGTTCATTTTCGCCCAGTTATGACAGCAGGTAAATCTCAAGCGAGTGTTTCACTTCAGCAGTACACACGGCTTTTATACTTGGAGACATTCACTAGCTTTTATTTGACATAGCCTTAGCTAGTCTGTTTGCAGTATGAATAAATCAAAACCTCTCTTGGTACCCGATGGTGTCACATTGTCTGGGCTTCTAGTACAGGAAGTAAAAGCCTGTTATTTGCACAGCGCCGAACCAGAGGAGTCAAGCTAGAAGGCACCTAATTGCTTGTGATAGTTTACATTGTTTAAAGACTAGAGACATTTCCGTAATAGAGTACGCTCCCTCCCTTGAGTTTGTCTCAAGCCTACTGTATTAATGGCTGATGGGTCGGCTTCTCAGTTTGAACAGGACTGGTTTTAAATAACAAAACATGTTAGATGGGACCCAGGGAATGCCTTGGAGTCTTTCAGTGTATTATAAGAAGGGCGAATTTCCTGAAGACTGCGGTTAAGATGTCAAGCATTACTTTTTTTTTTTTTTTTTTACGGCACGTTGCTGATCCTAAGTTGTGACAAGGAGATGCTGAAATACAGGCACATGCTGGTGGTAGTTTTTTTGTGAGGGAAAACTCCCTCAAGCTTTGAAATAGTGGGAAAAACCATGCTAAAATTGCGCCGGCTTAGGTTTTGTGTATTGTATGGCTTGTTGGGCCGACACAACCAATAAATGGTTATTAAAGCTCTAAAAGCTTGTGTCAAACAATAGCGGAGAGGTGTGTTAAGGATATAAGACAGTCCCAATGTCTACGGTGGTTACGGTTCTGCTAGAAAAAAAATAATAATAAATTCACATCCAAAAGAATCAGGTGGTCCAGGTGTTTTATCCCTGGATTGCATTAGAATCACACACACTCCATCAAAGCGAATACAAACAGACTTGACGTTGATTTAGGGTCTGAGAGGGCCCACGAGCGCTGTGGTCCTGTCGACTTGTAGAAATATACAGCCATCAGTCGTAGCAGCAGGTTGAGAGAATGATGGTTAAGCAGGGTAAGAGAGCGCAAGGGAGGCGTTTGTAGCCATAAGAGTCGTGTTGTTCCTGCTGCCATAAGCTTGATATAATGACCTTATAAAACTGTCAAAACAAAGCTCCTCTGAGAGCATTTACAATTTTTTTGGGTGGTGATGTCACAGCCGAAATCAACTTCAGATGAGTAATGCAACATTTTTTAGTGCCATAGAATTGCCATAGCAATTTGGATATGATAACTTATGGTATTACTATTACATACATACTAACATTAATTATTTAAATTTTATTTAGAGATACAATGGGTATTGTAAATATAATAGTATTCAAAATTATAATGGAATCCCATAGTGGTTTTTATGTAGTTTCTATGTGTTCAATAGCAATATATTAGCAATATCATTTCTCAACTTGCTATAATTTTCTTGATGTCTACCATAGTTAGACAATTTTGTTGTTGTTGTTTGAATGCTGCGTTTATTCCAATACTGTGTTTGTTTGTTGGATTTCTTTCACAAATACCATGATAATATTGTGGTCTTCTGAACTTTTATTTGAAGTACTTTTTCATGGTACGCTATTATCCTTTGATGCCATCACTGTACTACAGTATTGCATTTTGCAGTTTTTTATGGCTATGAAAAGCAGTTATTTAATTAACATTTGAGACCACCTAGCTACAGGTACTCAGCACGTTTTGGAGATTTATTTAGCATTTCAAAGCCTGCCTGTTGTTTTTTATAGCTTTGATTATAAATACCGTACATTACGCCATTTAGAAGCGTCCCTCAAGTGCAACAAAAAAATCACAGGTGACATGATTGATTGCCTTTTAAATATGTAGCTATGTGGTGAAACTCCCAACTTTACATCAAACGCCTCTCATTTCTTTATGAAGAAAAATTGGTTAGTGCACCTCAGATAATCCTTCAAACCCAGCGTGAGTTCTGACAGCACGAGACTCACATTAGGACAGTGGTAGTGGTAAGGTGTGTTCTCAGCGTTCACAATCCCCCGAGGACTGAAAGAAACCCGTCATCAGGTTTTTATGTGCGACAACGAGCTGCCAATCCAGATGGCTGGTAATCGCCCCTTGGCCAGAACCTGTCACAGACCTCCACCGGTAAACAGACAATTAGACTGTCTTGTTATGCCTCCCTTGTATATCACACCCAGCGTTTCTCACTATGACTTTCAAAAGGGCTTTTCCAGATGTTTGTCATAAAGAGCATGTTCCTTCCAGAGGCTTGCTGCCATGTCTCAGCCAATAAAAATCAATCTTTTCTTAAGATGATCGGAGGCCACACAAGAGACGGAAGTTTTATGTTAATGCCTGGATCACAAATGCGCAAACCAAAAGCTTTTATTAGTTGCATATTTACATGCTTTTCTCCTCTTTTACAAGGACCTCGGTGCTGGCAAGCTTTCAGGCAGACTTTATGACGGGAAAGAAAACCATTGATTTCAGGATTCAGAGTAACCAGCATGTTTTCTTTGATTATGAACCGCACAGGAAACAAGACGTGATTTCCACAGTGTGGAATCAGAGAACTCACGTCAGTGACCCACTGCAGCCAATGGTTGGACGAGGTTATCTCTCAATGCTGCAGAAACACACTGTAAGCTCAGGGCGAAAAGAAGTACACAACATGATAATTAGCCTACAGTGGGTAGATAAATCCACTGCATCTCGAAATTAGTGTCCCTCCAGTGAAATACACGTTGATTGCCTTTCTACCGTTGTATATCCCTTCACGTTCACCGGATTTAGAACTAGATTATAAAACTGAAATTACTTACAGGGGATGTGGGAACTATATCTGCTCTGAATACTGAGCTGAACTCGGATCCCGGTGTAACGCACAGTTAATGCTTCACATTTAGTTTTAGGTCTGGATGGCTGCAAAAAAACGTTTAATATTAAAATGTCTAGTTCATAAAATCTAAACTGGTGGTTACACTTAAGGTGTCCTCGTTACAGTGTAGTTATACAGTTCAGTACTGAGTAATATTAATTATGAATTATTCTTAATACGTGGGAAGGGTTAGGATTAGGGTTAGCTTTAGGATTAGTTGCATGAAATTATGCATCATTTACTGTTATTACTGTAATAAGTATGTAACGCGTGTAGCAAAGACACTGTAAAATAAAGTGTTACACATGTTTCAGAAATCCTCTTGTAAAAACATCTGGCATGTTCCTAAGGTGTTCTGGGTGTTAAATGCAGTGCAATTTATGTAGGTTTGGTTAGTTTCTAAGGTGTTGCCAGATAGTTTTTAGGGTGTTCTGGGTGTTTTAGTGTTACTATGCAGTTTATGTTGTCTTCTGGGTGTCCTCTAGGTGGTTATTGGGGTGTGGGGTGTTCTGGGTGTTTAGTAGATAAATGCAGTTCATATGGGTTGGGTTGGTTTCTAAGGTGTTGCTGCCTCAATATTATGGTGTTCTGGGTGTTTTAGGGTGTATTCACACCTGTCTTTTTGGTTCGATTGAATCAAACTCAAGTTTTTTTCCCACCTTGGTGCGGATCTTTTGGCAGGTGTGAATACAGCACTCACACTCGGGTGCAGACCAAACAACCGTACAGAGACCCAGCTGAAGAGGTGGTCTCAGTCTGCTTCCAAACAAACTCTGTTACGGTTAAATGGATAAACCAATGAATGGATGACCTTAAGCACAGGAGTGGTTTTGTTTACAGTTTCTGGTTCACTTGCAAAAAGTGCAGTGTGAAAGCAAACTGCACAAAAAAAAAAAGAAAAAGAAATATAAAAAAAAATCAACATTGTATTTGGTCTGGAGCAATGCAACTGAACTAGCAGACCTAACCCTAACTGTGAAGTAACCATTGGGAGGTTTCTAAAGTGTTGCTAGGTGGTTATTAGGGTGTTCTTATGGTCTTCCTGGCTTCCTGGACGTTTCTAGGGTGTTTCTAGGTGGTTGTTGGGTTGTTCTGGGTGTTTAGTATATTTAATGCAGTCGTGTCAGTTGGGTTGGTTTCTAAGGCATTGCTAGATTGTTATTAGGGTGTTTAAGTGTTTAAGGCGGTTCAGTTGCTAGGGTCTTCTGGGAGGTTTCTCGGGTGTTCTGGCTATTTTAGTATGTTAAATTCAGTTAATGTGGGTTGAGTTGGTTTCCAAAGTGTTGCTTGGTCATTATAAGCATGTTCTAGGTGTTTTAGTGTCCGTGGGTCTTTGTATTTGCATATTTTTGTCTCTAATGTTTTTGAACTTTTGCTTGGTTATGTTTAAGGAGTTCTGGGAGATTTCTAAGGTGTTGCTAGGTGGTTATTATGGTATTTTGTGTGGTTTAGTATGTTACTATGCCTAGACATAGGTCTTCTAGAAGTGGCTATTAGGATGTTGTTAGCGTGTTGCTATGGTGTTGTTCGGGTGTTTAAATTGTTGTTGAGGGGTTACAATGTAGTTATGAGGGAGTTATTCATTGTTGTTACTGGTTGCTAGGATGTTGCTAGGTGTTTACTAGGTGACTATTAGGCTGCTCTCAGTGATGTTAATGCATTGTTTTGTTGGTGTTAGGGTTTTCTTGGTGGTTGCATGAGTGTTGCTGAGTGGTCAGTAGGGTATTTTAATGTGTGTATGTGCAGTTGCTAGGGTAGGAGATTGCTAAGCTGTTGCTATCTGATAATTAAGGTGCTCTGAATGTTGTTAGGTTGTTGTACTTTTTTTGGGGTGTTCTGGGTGGTTCCTAATGTGTTGTTATGCTGTTGCAAAATTACTTTTTTTAGCTTTACCTATCCTTTGTTTTAATCTGAGACACAGACACCTCGGGGTTGTCATAACTTGCTAATTATGATACATTTTTTGCAGAATGGCATACGCATTTTCCATTCCCTCTCTTATTTTCCCCTCCTGTTTTGTGTCTTTCTTTATCTCTATTTTTTCTTGCACTTACCCAGTCAAGTGCATCAGTTCTAAAATTAACTCCATATGTCAGAGCAGGTTTCTGGAAGTGGTTGAGTATATAGTGCAGTAAACATTGTTGCACTTGGAGCATGTATGTGTGTGTGTGTGTGTTTGACCCCCCCTGTGCACCGCAAGCCCGACCTGTCTTTGATATTAAAGGCTACGGGTCACACCGTGTGGTAATCGTAACGATTATACATGATTAGGAAGTATGGGACCGGCAAGTTCTCCTCGGCGTCCAGCTGTTTCACGCTTACTTGCTCAGAATTGACGTGGTCAATTTTTCATAATTATGTCTGTCTCTCTATCAGGTTCCTTTTGTGTTTGTTCAGGTGGGCTTCGTATTGTTGTATTTGTTCTGTGTCTGAAAAAGAGAGGGGGAAAAAAAGATAATTTCTGTGTAAATAATGGGAGCAAGTGACATGTGCCGTCTGGAGATCTCATGAAAATGTCATGCTTTTATGTTGATGAACTTTACATGTTCAGCCACTACATGCAGGGTAATTCTGTGCAAATTTATCGTGTTTTCCTACTGGTATTTGATGATTTCATTTATTTTAGGTAACAGTCAGAATTTGAACATGAGATTGTGTGTGTGTGTGTTTACAGAAGAGGATTGACAACCATATCTGTCTATAGTGTGTATGTGGCTAAAGACATATAAGAAGACACACACACGAACACAAAGCTGATTTTTGCTTGCTGTAGTTTCCTCTCAGTCCAAATCTCATTAAAACATCTCACTGTGAATAATTACTTCATTGTTGCTTCTAGCTCGCAATAAAAGCATTTCCTTTTCTCTGTTTTTGGGTTAATATGTTGCCAGCAAAGAAATTTACCAGGCCTTTAGCTATTAAAATGTGTCTCAGAAGGGATTTTGCTCGGCCCTCATCAGACATGTATAAAATTGCCTGATTCTCCAGTTTGCAGTTAAACCGTATCCGTAATGTTTAATTCTTCCGTTTTTTCCCCATCTTATGAATCGTTTAAGCACTCACCTCACCGCATTAATGCAGCATTTGTCATTTTTGCGAAGTCAGCTGTTTGTAGCCCAAGTGCACTCGAGGCTAATTGCGTTCGGGTGTGGTAGTCACGTTTCTCATTAGCGCACCTTGCGCTGTTGGAAGAATAGGTTGTGATCAAGTGCCCCTCAACAATTATAAAACCCCCACCTGACCGTGAATTGTAAAATTATGCTGTGCTTGTTAAATCGTGTACACTTGGTCAGTGCAAACATATAGTGTAATACCTTCCTATACATAATCACTGACTAAATATGGTACTAACAAACAAAAAAAATCCTGTATTTTGTAAAAGGATTGCCATTTACTCAGTCAGAATGATTTTTCTTTTCTGTCGAACACACAATTTTAAAATGCTTTATACTGTTTTTATAATATTTGTGTGTAACTTGGATATGTATTTTCATATTTCAGACCAACACTGGTTCTTATACACCGACGGGGCGACACTCGGTTTCTGTGGAGGACCAAATGCAGAAACAGAGAGAGGACAAGGACTCTTTCACACAAGCCCAGAGGCAATACAACTCCTTACCGCGGTAAGAGAAGCCAAACAGAGCCGTCACTGCACAAAATATCTCAGATTCCCAGATCTGTTAACTACACACTGTCTTGCACAATAACACTAAATTAATAATATTAGCTCAAAGCACTGAAGCCTTTTTTATGCCTAACCTTTGAAGTAAAAAGTAGTTTTAAATAAAATTCTATCAAATAAAATGTACATTAATTTTATATTATTATTATTGTTATTTAACTTGAATAAATGTCATGCCTTTTTGAGTGGGACTTTGCCCTTGCTGTAACATGTAAATAATACATAAAAAGTCATGCATGCCATTATTATGATGCTGATACTTCCCTGTTACTTTTTGTAACTGTACTCCTTACATTCAAGGAATAAATCTCAAATACTAGTACATAAGTTGCCAGATCTCCTAGAGCAAAGCAATGAAAAGTGATGCTTTAAGAAATTCATGCGTGCAATCTTATTCCCACGTCTCTCACACTCTGTCTGACCTCAGTGACATTTCTCCGCTGAAGTCATCCCATTGTCATGTGGTGGTTCTGTCTTTGCTCTAAGCCTTCAGAACAGCACCAGCATCTGTCTTCATGCTCACATGCCCCTCCTAAACCTAATAAAAATCAGCCCGAGAACCTGTTTGTTGAGGAAAGTTTATCTTGGCAGCCGCAGTCTATAGGGCCTCCCTTTTTCGGATGGATATCGGCACCATCCCTCATCTGTTTTTATCTGCTTTCTTCACTTTCTCTTTTTTCTTCCCCTCCCCTTTGCATATTTGTCATAAATGTCAATAAAGCTTAGAATGTGTCCTGCGGGCTGAGTTTGATATCAGCGTTTCTTCTTGCAGGCATTGGTATCTTCTTAATCTGCTTCAGTTCATGCAAAGAATCCAGCCAACAGACACGAGAAGAAAAAATCCTGCATTAGAGCTTTACATACTTAACTGACAGGGCTGGGGAACTGCAGGCGCTGCCGATAAAGTTTCACTCAATACTGCAGTACATTCATTTACAGCACAGCAGTTTTTTTTTTTGTTGTTGTTGTTGTTTTTTTTCCAAAAAGAAAATGTACCAGGTTAAAAGTCACTTTCACAATGCAAGGGTGTCGCCAAGGTTCTGTTGAGGTGGTCTGTTAGCTACAAAAGAAATCTTGAAGGCTGACATTGAAGCCTAGTCACTATGACAGATTCTCCAGATTTGTCTGCCAGGCAAAAAAAAAAAAAAAAAAAAAAAAATTCACAATTCTTAACAAACTGCTCAATTTAATGTACCAACTGCACATTACATGCAGAAGTTTAAAAAGTGGAATCTACATGGTACCAGAATTGCAACAGGCTTATTTTTCGAAGTTTGGGATCTTTTTTTCTTTTTTTTTACATAGCATAAAAATATATTGATACATTTATTCACCAAGAATGCATTAAATGCTATTCTTCAGTTATTTTGTTCATCATATAATCTTGGAAAATAATAACACAAATAAGAAAGAAAAGAAAAGAAAAGAAAAGAAAAGAAAAGAAAAGAAAAGAAAGAAAAAAAGAAAAGAAAAGAGATCAATCAGATAGCATATTAGAATCATTTCTGAAGGATCATGTCACACTGAAGATTGGAGTAATGATGCTGAAAATTCTACATTGCCAGTAAATAAAATAAAATAAAATAAAAATATATTGATACATTCATTCACCAAGAATGCATTAAATGCTATTCTTCAGTTATTTTGTTCATCATATAATCTTGGAAAATAATAATACAAAGAAAATACAAAGAAAATGCAAAGAAAAGAAAAGAAAAGAGATCAATCAAATAGCATATAAGAAAAATATGAAAATTCGACATTGCCAGTAAATAAAATAAAATAAAATAAAATAAAATTACCATGTTAATAACATAAAAAAACAATGATTTGACCATTTAAGTGTTTTTATTTATTTATTTATCAGTTTATTCATTGAATGAATTAATTAATGGGTGTTGAGAATATAGGCAAAAACACATTTTGTCTGTGGAAACCATTATACTTTAAATGGGATTTAAATGAGACATTAACCTTTAAAAGATACATTAAATTAGAAAAGAATAAGTAAAAAAAAAAAAAAAAGTTCCTCACCTTTATTGCTTACATTTATCATTTATTTTTCAAGTCTTAACAGTACAGAAATGAAAAAAATGAATGAAAAAATAAATGTGTTATTTTTATTTTTATTCCATTCGGTTTGCCTCAGTAAAAGATTGTGTTATGTGGGTATTCTGAACTGGAATAATTGGGAAATGTCTAAAGTCTGTGTGGTCTAACATGCTTGGTGCTTGTTTTTATTGGCTTTGGGAGCAGTGTAACCAGGATATGTACAATTACAGAATTAGTCCTCCCTCAAGCAATGACAAAGCCCTGTGCACACCACAGAATGGAGGGACAACTTGCATAAGAAATCCCAGATTCATCCTTCTTTATTTCCCTTCTCTTTCCCAAGACAGTAGACAGAGTCCTAGGGTCAATATAGAGGTTGATATTCACTACTACACTCTGTGGACAATTTAACCAATCAGCTTCCACTATTTCCCACTGTTTTAAGCATCGTCAGTGTCCTTGTCTATATTAAGTGAACTTTAGACAAAAACACCAGCTTTGCAAGGAATCGGTCATCTGGTTCCTGGTGGAGCTTTGACACTGGAGGACCCGGCAGAGATGCGCACTCATTAGTAATGTAAAGACTTCCTGGAATGCCATCCCTCCACCAATGATAACACAACGTGGATTAATCAACAGACTGTGGATTATAAGCAAGCTTTAACAGGGATCCAACTGTGTGTTTACACTGTAGATACAGATTTAGCACTTGGCTAATGAAGGGATACTTTTTTGAGAGGTGGATTAGACAGGAAGAAAGGGAGGAACAAAAAATGTCAGATAAACAAAGTGTATGCTGATTAGCAGTAATGGAAGTCATGTGAAACAGAGCGCAACTTCATGCAACAGCTGCACAATATAATAAGGCAACACTCCCAGAGATAAGAGAAGGGTCCCGCGTCCCAGCCTCTCGTTCTGCTTTCTGTTAACAAATAGAAAACATTACTCAAGGTGTTGAGATAATGTTGTTCTCTGTGTGCATAGCTGTTGTTCTTTTGATAAACTGTGATGCACACCAGCTGTTTCTCACACACTAGCTCTTACAAAACAATAAAATGTCATTAATGTTTTTAGCTGTGCTGTTATATGACATTGCCAAAGAGGTATGCTTATTATTTATTTCACATCACTTTATTAACATGCAAATTGTGCAGTTTTTGTTCCACCGGCATCAGAATTGCAAAAAAATAATGACTGTTTTCAAAAAGGTTTCCCAGATATTCTCCCTGAACAGACAGAAAGCCCCGCCCCAAATCCTGATAGTTGATCTGTTGCTATGTTAAACTTGATAGGACTACTATAGGATAATTAACTACTTTAATTATCGTTCTTAAAATGTATTGTATATACAGTATTGAATTAATATTGATGTGTTAATGCTGTGATGAGTTTTGCTTCTAGCTGCTTGTTTTTATATATAAGGTGTGTTTCAAGGTGATAATTAGTCACCTTTTTCTGAATAGTATCAATAATAAGTAGACGTCACTGTAAGTGCATGAAGATTGTTTTTTTTCTTCTTCTTCTCTCTCTCCCTTCCTAACACCATTGCTTCTTGTGAGAAGTATCATGTGCTTCTCTTAGTTTTTCCATGTTCTGCTGGGATCTACTCTTAGTATGAAATTCAACAATGCACTGTAATCAACACAGTTTTATTGGCATCCAGTCAATTTAACTTTCTATGCATTAGAAAATACTATGATCATGGCCTTTGACTTTAAATGATATGCTTCACACAATCTGTCCTGAATTGTAATCTGTATTCATTTTCAAACCCCACTGATTTTATTTAATTTCCAAACAAAATGTCCATAGTGCATGCAACTCTGTGATTCAGTATTGCTTTGCTAGGCCAAAATGACTATTGTATTCGTTCATACTAAACATTAGGGGTTTGTTCTAAACCTCAAAGCATAAGTATTACATTTTGGTGTGTAATTTGTTACACACTCTTTCTGGTGCAAACATGAATTACACATCAAATCATGTGGCTTGTTGAGGAGAGGTGTGCTATTACATTTCTTAGCAATTCCATTTACAATTGTGACCTAGTGATCAATAAAACTGGTGACTTATATTGAAAAGGAGACCCAAAGCCATTTCTAAGGACTGTAATGATATAGACACTTTTTTTTAGACTTGGTCAAGTAAACAATCACCTTGCAATCACCCCAATATCTTTCTAGTGACAAAAAAAATGTAAACTCCCCTTATTTCACCAGCACATTCTGAATTCTGGACACTATTACAACATTTGTGTGCCTTCTTTTGAAAGCACTCCTTTCTTGTGTAAATCCCAAAATAAGTTTGGTGTGAACATACTTGCATGCTTTTAAGTGTGCACAGCCACTGAGGTGTGAGTGGGGCTTCATTTAGCCATGAGGCGATGGGATGTGGCACACTAGCTACTTCACATTCCCACTTAATGGATCCTAATAACAGAGCAGAGAGAAGATGGACACAGTCTGAGTGGACACCCCTCACAATGGCCACCACGCTGACAAAGAAATTTGTAGGTTGGAGATTCTTCCCTCGTTCCTTTAGGCAAGAAACGGATCTGACGCTGACGGGTCTGTCAGATGTCTAGTAGTTGATTGGCCAATATGGGTGGACATTGAAGGAACCTGTTATTTCCTTTCTTGATGTTAAGTATGCTAGCTGGTCTCAAACTGAGTGTTTAACTCTTCTTGTGCAGCACTGAACTAGATTTTTACATTTTCTGGAGAACATGTGAATGGCGCTTGTCTTGGCCAACTTGACACCAAAATGCTATAGCATGTTGTAGGTGTTTGCTACTTTACTTTACTATAGACTGTAAAAATGTTGGGTAACACATCCCTATTTCCTTCCACTGTAGAAAAAAGGAGCCAAAATGTCATTTGCATTCATAAAGTGGAGCCACAGTATCGAGGTCCCGTCCTAAAGCTCACAAACTCATCGCGAGCACACAATCAAAATGCCAGTTTTTTTTTTTTTTGTTATATAATATGTATTTTTTGTTTACATGATATATGTGTGTGTTCTGTGTGTATTCATTACATATATATAAATACACACATGCATGCATATATTTAAGAAAAATATATTATGTTTATATATTAAATATATTTATATTTAATATACATTATAATAATATGACTATATACATGTAAATATTTTCTAAATATATAATGTATGTATGTATGTATGGGTATTTATATATGCATAATAAATATACACAGTACACACAATAAAAACTTTTGGTCACACTTTATTTTAGGGTCCAATTCTCACTATTAACTAACCATTAACTATGACTTTTGCCTCAATTAACTCCTTATTTGCTGCTTATTAATAGTTTATAAGGTAGTTGTTAAGTTTAGGGTATTGGGTAGGATTGTGGATGTCATGCATTATATGTACTTGATACGTACTAATAAACAGCCAATATGTTAATAATAGACATGCTAATAAGCAACTAGTTATTAGTGTGAATTGGACCCTATACTAAAGTGTTACCAAACTTTTATTTTGGATGTGATTAATTGCGATTAATCGTTTGTCAGCACTAGTGCAAAGTTACTTATTGTCAACAAATGTTCGAAAGGGACCATCAGAATAAAGTGTTACCTTTCTTTCTCTTTTCCTCACAGACAACCTCGTAAAAACCCTAGCACCATGTCTCAAGACTCTTGGGATAAAGTCTATCCTCCCGGCGAGGTCTTTCAGTCCACCAAAGAGAACCCGCGCTATTCCAGCTACCAGGGATCCCGCACTACCAACGGTTACCTGGGTGCCGCCACTGCCACGGGCCTGAATGCTCGCGTCCTCCTGGAGACCCAAGAGCTCCTGAGACAGGAACAGAGACGAAAGGAGCAAGAGGCAAAATCCAAGCTACCTACTATGGAGGAGACACCAACCTCAATCCAAACCCCACCCAAAGGCCCATACCGACAAGACGTGCCACCCTCGCCCACCCAACTCGCCCGGCTCAACCGTCTACAGACCCCTGAGAAGGGCCGCCCCTTCTACTCCTGAGACCAGAGATCAAAATTGTAGGAAAAACTGTATGACAGCAATAATATTGAATGGAAAGAGACAGGGCAGTAACATGGAGACTGCATGGAGGATTGGTTTTGGAGGTTTTTCTGAGGGTTGCCAAGTTGTTGTTTTTGTCCTCTAGTATGAAATCTTTGTACACACTGAAGATCTTTGTCAACTATCCATCTCCCATTCTTACTTTTGACAAATGTTTATGTGTTTGCCTAATTCATTGACGTTATGGCACTAGGTACTCTTGACAATCACATGACAGTCGCCCGAGGCTTTGATACATGATTGTTTCCACCATATTGTGACCTAGATATCATGTTTTTGTCAAGTGTGCTGAGAAAAAACAAGTAGTTGGGGTAATTTCACTACACTTGTCAGAAATATTTCTAGGTCATATTTCACCATAAAATCTAAATAAAAAAAGCAATATTTAGCAATAAGGTGAAGCTAGTTTCTAGTTTCTAAATTAGTTTTTTTTTTCTTTTTTATTATAACATTTCCATGCCTATAGCCCTGCTCATGACATTTTTTTAATATGTACTGTAGAAACAAGTTAAGAATCTGTTCCCATATTTTACAATTTAGATACATCCACATTATTTTCTCTGAGAATGAGATTTTTGATGCGTTAGGCTAGTGAGAGTTTTGCGGGTGTAGGTGTACAGTAGGTGTTCAGGGCGAGTGTGTTCTTGTGCCCATGTACTCCCATCTCCACCCACTTCGTAATTGATTCGTCTGCTTTTTTCTTGATTTAGTGGCCTCTGTTCCTCCACTACTAAGATGGTAAATGTAAAATACTGTAAATGTACAGAAATTCAGTAATTAGGAATTTGTTGTAACTTGTTTAAACTACTTCCAGAAGAGCAAAGGATTCGGTTTGGTGCTACAGTACCTAACAGAAAATAGAACAGTTTTTTAAGTCAACATGAAGCAATGTTATTCAATAGCTATGGTTTCATCCACCTATTTTGTAAAATCAATAAAAAAGAAACTCTGCATGTAAACACCAACATAAATTGTAAAAATGTGCATAAAAAGGGTATGATTTCTTTATTATATAAGAGTCTATGCTCATAGACTAAGATGGAAATACATTTAACAAATAAATTCTGAAGCACACTTAAAAAAAAACTCATGAGGCTTTGCCTCAACAGTGCATGTGATTGCAGAACTGAACTAACCTGCACACCGTTCTCATCACATACCATCTCTAATGTTGTTTTAGTCATTCTGAAAAGCCTGAACCAAACTCTGCCATCAATATTATTTGGAACAATGAAAGTGCCTCACATGACTGTGTTCTAAAACATCAGGTATCCCTAAGCAAGATAGCATCGAGACGTTTGTTATCGCAATTCGTCTGCATGCTCTGAGTCGTAAGTAATTTATGATGTATGTTTCCCTGGTTGCAGCAACTTTCATTGATGAAAGCAGTGTTTTATTTGCGAATGTTTTATGCAATATTCTAATTTTGTGCATAAGAAAATTTGGCAAATTTGGATGGAAACATAGCTAATGAGATAAAAAATAATTTTCTTTCATCAGGAAATTGTGTGATTGTGAAAAAAAATATATTATATGACAAGTGGTAGGAGGGGAGGGGCTTAAAAAAAAGAGGGATTGATGATGTCATCTAAAATGGAAAATCATTTTAAAAGTGGAGCATGTGTTTACATTTTAATGAAAGACGATGTTGATAGAAAGATGGGGCAGTTGTGGCTTAATGGTTAGAGAGTTGAACTTGTAACCTGAAGGTTGCAGGTTCGAGTCTCGGTGCTGGCAGGAGTTGTAGGTGGAGGGGAGTGAATGAACAGCGCTCTCTTCCACTCTCAACACCCATGTTCCTATCAAGGCAGTGTGCTTGTGTGTTACTGTTTTTCCCAGTGGGTGTGACTCTGACCTTTGCCTTCACACAAACTATCTTTGGTTTCAAAGATTCAGGCAGAGACTAGTTTTGTTCAACACTTTAGTTTTTAATTTTAATCGCACATGTTCCACTATAACAAAGTTCAGGTTACAGTTCAAGCCGCAGTAGCCTCGGATAAAATCCATAACCTGTTTAAAGAAGCAGATCACCTAGTAATGAATATCTTATCTTTCCCATTTCGTACCAAACCTGTTTGCCTTACTTTCTGTAGAACACAAAGTGTAGTCCATGCTTTTCTCTCAAAAGACATGTCAAGTTGTCCACTTGACTTCTATGATAAAACTTGACTATGTACTTTTTTTTTCAGCTTGCCAGTTTGTTTCAGTTACATAAAAAAAGAAAGTCCATTCTTCAAATCATCATCATGAATGAGAAAAGTATTTTTTTTCCATGACTGTCCCTTTAAATCCAGCTGCCTTTTAACCATTCATTCAAAAATCCAAACCACTCTAGCAAACATCATGTGACTTGATGTGTGCTGTATGTTTCGTGATATGTGTCCGTGTGTGTGGGTTTTGCGTGGGATTGTATATTGCCAGTGCCTGTAACAGGACTCTCTCTTGTCTATGAACTGTATCTTGGCAGACACATGAAACACTTGGCCACATTTTTCAGAGCTAAAGCTAAAAGAGCTCAATAAGCTTACACAAAGGGAAAGCCAGGCCCATCGACCGATGTAGTTTCCTCCAAGTCTCTTCCTGGCGTCTCGCTTTGTCTCGGATCCATTCATTGTGGAAAATGTTCAGTATATCTGTTTTATTCTTCTCGGACTTTGGTACTTCCTCCAAAAATAGTTCGGGGTTGTGTGGTACAGCATGATGTGCTTCTGATATTTCCAGAACAGCAGCGTTTTTCATATTATTTTATTTAACCTTTTTTTTTTTTTTGGGTGCTGGCTGCTTATTTACTATTTTATATCACATTGTATACACGAGACACTTTTGTTGGGAAGTGCCTGTGAAGAGGGATTGTGTTTGTCAGTTCAAAGTTTAACATGTCGCCAAATGCACATATTTTCAATATGAAATTATTGTATTCCTTAGGCTTAGGATTGCATTTGTTTTAATCGTTAAAAGAAAGCAAAGACTAATCTGCACAATTTAATGTATTTGTATGACATTTTGTCATCTGTGTACGTCGTAGGTACTATGGACTTTGATTCCTGTATACACAGTGAAAATGGTTTTTACACAAAGTTTTTACCTGATGTGTCAAAATATAAAGCTTCTCTGTACATATCAAATCTATATTCAATAAAAAGTTTCTCCATTCTCTTTACAGTAAATGGTTTTGTTTGCCTTTATTTAAAAAAAGACTCGAGTGCTTAACCATCAAGTAAATATATGTAATATTTGAATATATAAGCGTTTTATTATTAATTATTATTATTATTATTATTATTATTTAAATACATAAAAATGCAATTCATGATGAGCATGCTTTAACTGTAATAATTTTTACTTAGGAAAAGGTATCAATAATCATTATTATTATAAAAAAATAAAAAATAAACTGATTTGATAAAAACGTCATGTAGTGAAACCATCATAGGCCTATTAGAGTTCAGCACAATTTTATGACGTGGTAGTAAGTCCCAAAACATATTGTACCCACTCATTATTTAAACTGTGTTTATTAAAAAAAAAATGCACTGTGCAACTTTAATGTTTTAATGAATACGGACTAGATCTGGACAAAATAATGAGCATTGTGTCACTGACCCAAATACAGCTCACATTTCATTGCATTCGAATCAAAATCAAATTTTGCACACACACACACACACACTAAAAAAGCAACCATGAAAAAATAGTGATTCATAACTCTCTGATGATCTATTTGGCAAACTTTGAGCTTAAGTGCCAAAGATGATAAGAGAAAAATACCGGATGCTGAGCAGGAGAGGATTTTAACCTTTGTTCTCCTGGTATGGCGAGCACATTTTAGGAGTGCAAGAGAACAGAAAAAGAAATCGGAAGAAATATGCATCCGTTTTCCTCCCTCGGTTTAATCTATTTCTGATCCCATATATCATTTTAATGATGGTTGTGACATGGCTGGCAAGTGCTCTAATGGGAAGTGTAATGACTTTGATGCAGATAAAGACAATGCTGGAATTTATGAAGTTCAGGTCCGGGTGAGAGCGGCTTTAGGAATTTTGGCTCTCACCCTGTTTCTAAGAGAAATTGGCAAGAGTTTTTCTGCTGAAAAAAGGGAGGCCTATGTGTGTGTGTGTGTCTAAAGATAGACATGGGTCATGTCAAGAAAACCTGAAGGAAAGCAGCAGGAAGTGGGGTAGGCAAACGCCAGTGAAAGGCAGGAATGGAGAGCATAACCTGTCCCAGCTCAGCAGGGTTACTCTGTGTGGGGTTCAGGTGTAGATTGGCACAACACATACCCAGTCACAGCGGCCCCATGCCTGGACCACAGAGCGGTCGTGTACCGAGTCTGAACTCAAATCCTCCCCTCTGAGTGAACCCACGCCACACCGAACCATCTGTTGTCTGGATCACTGTGAATCTGTGCTTTGTGCTGCTCACTTTTGAGACACACTCTCCACAAATAGGATACAGACTAGCGTTCCAGTACCATGATGCACAAATTCAATGTTCTTTAGAAGAATAACTCTAAAATGTGCAGAACTTTTAGCATGAAACAGGTTTAAATACAACAAATATATTTAAACCATTCATAATGGTCATTTTGGCCTCTCCCACCTGACTTGTGCGGTGACTATTTCCCAAATTCAAAATCATATCAAAATTTGTACACAGAGTGTTGGGGTTTACTGAAAAGATACTGATGCATTATTTTCCAAACATAATTGTTATCCATTCCTACAATTTGTTACAAGGTGAAGATTCATCGTACATTGTAAAAAATATCAAATCTTATATAAACGGACAAAATAAATAAATAAAATACTAATATAATAACATGCACACACAAAACGAGCTCAGTTTGAGTTCTAAAGCCCCCTTTTTTTGTTAATCTTTTTTTTTTTCTCAAGTGCTATTTGTTCTGTGTTCATGCCACCAACATTTCTCTCTTTATTCCATTGTATTTGTGAGCATCCAGGATTCCCATAGTCTTTCATACAGTGAGGAAGTCACAACCATTGTTTAATCTCATATGACAATGTGTCTTCCCTGGATTCTCTCGTCACTGCATATAGCATGCTTATTGCTTTGGTATGAAATTATATCCCATTGTGCAGCACGAGCACAGCAACAAAACAACAACGTGGCACAAATCTACATGTTGCCATGGTTATATGCACTTCCATCATTCTACGGTATTCTCTGCACGTGGCGTAATATCCCTCTTGACTCCATCTTTTTAACAGAGCGCACAGTAAGAGTTCGATGACCCCGCGGGGCCCGTAAACGTGTCTGGGACTACGAGATGCTTCGTCGTTATTCACACCGTAGTGTTTATGTGCTGAGCCTAAATCGCCTTTCCACAACGGCCCCATAACATCCCATAAACCTCTGTGGTCTCCAGAATCAATAGCAGACCGGTGCTGTCAATATGAGGATTTGATTCCACATGTATATTCTGTGGTCTTAACCTGAGGTCTCCTCTGAGACTTGCAAGTGTGTTGATATGAAAAGCAGATGCACTGATGCAGTCCGGCTACACGCTAATGACCCACATGTTTCTCACTCGCTTTCTTCTTTCCCTTTGGTTTGTCTACCCACCCCACCTTTTCTCAATGATTCCTTGCTTTTGAGGTCATAGGTCCTGACGAGAGTCACCTGGAATGGTTTGAACCTGTTCAGGACCTCGCTGTGAAGACGTGAAAGTGGTTTCCATTTGCATAAGGTTACTTCTTTTAACTCGTTCCATCCCACTTTATAAAGCTTCACGTGAGGGTAAACTCATGTGTGTTTCTCTGAGGGTGTGCAGTAGCAAGGGTGAGAAGAAGAGGTCGCACTCAATGAACCTTAAAAAGGAGGGTGTGAAGATTGCCAGTTGGTCCACAGAGAGAAATACTCCACACATGTGGGCTGCATCACACAGATAAGGATTGCAGCTGGTTCCTATCCAAATGCACTGTGAAATTGTGGCAAAATGTCACTGAATTTAACCTCTGTGTTCAGCCTCACTCCTGGCCTAGTTATATATCTGTCCACCCCAGACATCCGTGGGTCTCAGGAGTCTCTGTAAACCAGAGGCCAGATGGACCCAAGTGGTCCACAGACTCACCACGGGTAGCTGTTCATTTGACAAACACCGCTTCATACTTTATTAGGAGTACTGTACAGCATTACTCCATCATGTGTGTCTTAAGGGTGAAGTCTGTAAGATTTAAAATGTTTAAATACATTCTCTTAACATTTTTTTGTTCATTGACTACTATAAGTATGTTATTCATGGATGTAACCATCCTCATGCGCATAAGTGGAGTATAATATGAAAGGTTATGCTACAACTTTATGCATATACGTTATGTGTTTGTGTCTTAACTGAATTGACATTTATACAATTCTAAATGAAAAGTGGCAAATTCTTTAGTGTGTTGCACTACACCTTATGTCTTGGAACATGCGCGGTTTCCATCATCCTTATATTATATGATTCACTCTGGTCCAAGTTACCTAGAAAAGATGAGCTACATTATTTAAAAATATTGTATTTACTGTATGCATATACAAGTCCCCTAAAAATGTTGTGTTTTTCAGATTTTCAGGAAAACCTAGCATCCAAACATATGCTGTCAAAAGTAGATGTGATCCAGTTTTCAGTTGGCCTGTAGTAAATCTATATCAGGGCTTCGATGGATGGAGCCAGATTTCTTTCTTTCTGTTTTTGACCTGTTTTGTCAGGCAGACAGCTTGTTTGGCGCTGGCTTTTGGCTAACGGTGAAATTCCCCTTTGGGGTTTCCCATAAATCCCTACATCTTTGTTCTTCAGGATGTGTAATCACCATTGTCCTCAAAAGCTATGATATCAGTCTGACCCAGTAAAGATGACTTCTTTTCTGTTTAACATAAGTACAGCTGGTTTCTGGAAACATATGGGTGTACAATAACAGCAGGTTTGATGCAAGACCGGATCAGTGGCCATTAGAACACATGGAAAATGAAATAAAACTAAATGAGTTTGGATTTTTTAAATAACAGACTTATTTTATTTTTTTGTCCACAAAACCTCGGAGGTATTTGGCTCTCCTATGCTAATATCCCACTCAATTGTTCCTGACCACAAACAGAGATTTGTGATTGGCCACATGTGTAGAGAGACTTTAATCTGAACTGACACAACTTTTTCCAAGGGTTACATTTAATTTTTAAATTAATATATGTACGTTTATTTTATTTTATACATTTTTTTCAAACAAGCCCATTTCTTTATTTTAACTTATGGCTGTCTTAAATATGTTGAAAAGAACATTGCTTTTTCCCTTTGTGTTGTTGTGGTGTAACGCACATTTCAAACTCTTTTGAAATGGAAATGCTTTCTTTGAACTGCGCTAAACAACAAAAGAACGAATGCAAAATCTGCACCATGTTTTGTTCTCGTAATAATCTCCCACTTGCATTGAGGGAATTCTTGTTTCTCACATCTTATCAAAAAACTAAATTGATCAACAGAATATTGCTCACAATTATTCTCATTTCATGTAGTTGGTAATTTGATTCTTCTCTTTAATTAAAGTTTATAGACACTGTACACAAAGTAGTATTAATTTGTTTTGGAAACCTGACACATTTCAAAACATGCACACACTTATTTATTCAGGTAACTGCCAAAGATGTCTTGTTGAGTTTTCATTAATTAAATCCTTATCCAGTCCAGTTCTCTTCTTGTCACTTCATAGCTGTAGCTGTTTATTAATGTAAGGTTTAACACTTAAGTGATTCCTTTTGGCTTTCATTTTATGAGATTATCTTTCTATACCACCTGGTTTTGGAAATAAAGCTTGTCACTGTTGAACTCTGGGTATTTATGCATTTATGTATGCAAGTAGACGTGAAGGCATATTCATGTCACTGCCAGAGTGAAGGAATAAAAAGATCAACCAAAGCTCCTCTGACGAAAATCTTCATGTTATAAAATCCCATAATCTGAGTCTTCCTGGAATGACTGAGCAATTAATCTAACCAAAGAGACGTTTTCTCTCTTGTTGCCGTCTGCTATCTCAGCCTGGTGTTAAATTAATCCTTTGAGTATTTGTAAAGATCTGGTGTAGTCTTGATTTGAGGGGCTTTTGTTCACTGGGGCAGAACAGGAAGGTTAGAGGAGAAAGCGTACGTACGTTTTTCAAATGCTATGAAAATGAATTCCTCTCCTTTTGTTTAAGCAGGTTTTTTTCTCAGTTCATTGGTGCATGCATAATATTTCAAAAGTTTTTTTTTTCTCCTTTCAATAAAAGTTTCTTAAATCTTGCCCCTTTCTTACAATCCTTTGCAAATCACTTTCAGATCTGCCTCCATCCAGTCAGCAACCAATGGACAGAACCAAAACCCTTTATTTCTTTAATCTGTTTAACTTTGATGCACAACACAATTCAGAAAAAAAGATATGTCCCTGCTACCATTACATCGGTGGCTTAATAAGTTGTTAATTTTGTTTCCACCAAGCCCTTTAAGTTACTATCCAATAAATTCCAAATAAAAAATAAAAATAAAGATATACAATTTTTTTTTCTTCACAACTGTGAGTTTGTCTCACAATTCTTTCTTATCTTACACTTCTGACTTTTTTTCTCACAATTGGCAATTAATATGCCACAATTATTACTTTATGGAAATTGGCAAACAGTTGTTAGCTATGAAGACAGAATTGTGAGCTATAAACTCAGATTTATAAACAATTGCAAGGTTATATCTCATGGTTTTGAGTGGCAAAAACGGGCTTCCATATGTTATAGAATTTAAATGTGCTGTATGCATTGACACCGAGTGGTTGAACTAGATATTGCAGTCCAAATTCAAAAATTGGAGAGGTGTTTTTTTCATCTGGCCCTTCCTCCTCATACTTGACACACACGGGTTGCCAGATTGATGACACAAACAGGAATGAGCACACTTGACAAATTAAATTAAATATGCTGTGTTTTCTGCCAACTGGCAATCCAATAAATACAATTACAATACAAATACATTTGGGTAAACTGGCAGTGGGCAGGCTTCACAAACCAAAACAGCGACAGACATTCCAGCCCGGAACGCACATTTTCAAAGGAGAATAACTGATTGTAGCATTGTTTTTTTTTAGATAAATAAGTATAGTTAGCATGTTTCTTAAATATCTGAAAACATATTATGGAATTTTTCACCTTTAACGTTCCCTTCAACTATTGTATCCATATTAAAGTGGAAGTGTGTCCTGTAACCATTGGCTGAAATCCCAAGAAGTGTAAATGCAAACTCAAACATTGCTCTGTTTATTTGAGCAAACCTGATCCTATGAGAAGTCATACTAATTTGAACAAGATGGCGAAATTGTTCATGAATGTATGACATAACCCTTATCACAAAGCCGCACCCCTATTAAACTCCTAATTCTTAACCACCTCATGCTGGAATGAGCTTCGCAGTCGGAAATCATCCCCAACTTCAGTGAGATTCACCATTTATCATTATTTCCAAGATGGCAGCGACTCACATGCCTATGAAGTCATTATGAGAAAGTTAAACGCAAAAGGGAAGATATAATATTTAGAAGAAGTGGTTGTGCATCAGTGGATCGCTAAATGAAATGGTCTTTTGTGAGTCATGGCACCGTCTTGTTTTGTTTATATTTGTCCATGACATCTGATGGACTGATTTCTTTGAAGTTGGGAATTTCAACTCCCCCAAGAGTGCTCTCTTTTCTGGCTTCATGTGGAGCATGGCATAAAATAAAGTGTTATACAAAACCGTCTATAGTATCTTTGGGTGTTTGTATGAAAGTTTGTGAATGTGTGACCAAGAGCTTGACCTTTCTCTTGATTGTACAGGGCCACAGTATGATACAATAAGGTGTGCGTTGAGTAAAGTAAATTGTGCGACTCTCCCTCAGGGAAAAAAGAGCTCCACACAATAACTTCACACAGAGCACAAGAAAATGCTGTAAGAGCGGCTCTGCTCTGTTATATGGGACCTGTGGCCTGACCCTCGTGTGATGGAACGAGAGACGACGGATGGAAGAATGTCGGAGCTCCAGCGAGAACTCGAGAGCTTATAATGGGAAATAAGGAACCGGGGAGTAGCAGAATCAGGGATGGAGGGATTGGGAATGAAAACATGAAGGCAGTGACCTCACTGCACCCGTGCTCCATCTCCAGTGCTGGAGGCTGAGCGGCTGCTGATGGGGAGATGGATGACTGACATGCTGATCTTTTCAACGCACAATACAGAGTTGGGATGGGAATCAGACAAATAGCAACGGTTATGGTTCTAATTGTTACTTTTTTTATTTTTTAATTATTATTATCATTGTTATTATCAAGTTACATTAACATTTTATTATTTGAAGATAACATTTTTGGCAACTCATTCCAAAGTCTCAGACCTATCACAGTTAAGGCCCGATCGTCTTAATATAGGCGATTTGTTCTAGGCACTACAAGTAATTTTTGATTCTCTTATATGGGATTATAATGGGACCTGGTTGTTTAAAGATTTGAAAAAGAAATGTGAAATTGTATATTTAATTCAAAAATTCTAAAATCTAAGAATCATTAAAAAAAAAATTGCATGGTTTTCAATCAATCAATCAATCAATCAATCAATCAATCAATCAATCAATCAATCAATCATTTCCAAACTTTGATAATTATAAGCTCAAAGATTTGATAATTAATAATAACTGAGCTAATCCACATATAAGAATGATTCAACGCTGAATGATTCAACACTATCTCACGGCCAATTCGTACTTGTTTTACGAGGTGGCTTATTCGTACGAATTTGTACGACCTCGTACGATTTTATATGATTTGTCTAAACCCCAGTGACGGTTAGGTTTAGGGGCAGGGTTAGGTGTAGGTCATTCGTACAAATTCATACGAATTGTGCAATTCGTAAAATACGTACGATTTGGCAACAATCGTATGAATTTGTACGAGTGTGGTCGTACGAATTCGTACGAATAAGCCACCTTGTGAAAAATTTACGAACAGCTCACAATTTCTGAAATGTGTCAAAGAAGCAGCAGGAATTCCTGTAGATCTGTGGCAAAGAGATGTGGTTCAGACCCTTGTATTGAACTGTAATGGAAAACATTATGACTATTACAAGAAGAAGAAAAAGAAGAAAAGAAAAAAAATGTGCTATTACTAATTTTAGCCTTTTTAGTGTGCTTGGTCCTTGCGTTCATATTTAGGGTTAGGGTTAGGGTTAGGGTTAGCACAATAATTTGTTTGCAAGTGTCCAGATAGTTCACACTTATTCTAAGAGTGCAATCACACCAGGGTTCATTTCAAGTGAACCAAACACCCTAAGAAAAAGTGACTCTGGATGCACTGTATTCTTTTGATTCACTAAAAAACAATCATCTCATGAAGTCATTTCCCTCAACTGTGCTTTCTGCTTTTGTGCTGTAGATCAGCGTTTGTGAACAGAACCTCAGGAAAATGTGTTTTTGTCCTGTTATCCATTCACATTGCATGCATGTGTGAGAACCAACCCTTTTTTAACAAATATAATTGGGTCTCCGTTTGCAAGCCTACTGCAGAGATAAGTGTTGAAAAGAATCCAATCTCAATCATTCACAATGAGATAATCTTGTCGGCTTGGAAAATGCATTTTGTTATTGCATCATATTTTGTACAGTTATTGATTACAGGCTCATATAACAGATCAGAGAGTAGTGTTGTCACCATACCTTTCAGTAGTCAAGACCAATAGCAGTATAGTTTCACCATTTCCAACACTGGGAGTGAACAGAATCAGCACTTTTTTTTATATGTTTAAGTATTGACTTAAAGTACGTCTGACTTCCAAATTACAGATAAATATTCATTTTGGGCTTTTATGCTACATTTGATACATTCAGTGTTTGCCGGTAATCAATAATGCTCACTAGTTCTATAAATCTATCCATAAATCTCCAAGTTAGCAATCTGATTGGTTATAATGGATATGAGATGGATTATGACAGCTGTTATGAGGGCCACAATGTCGCCAGCGTGTAATTTAATCCGTTTTCCACATCTTGACCCATTAAGTTTCGACCGACAGTGCTGTGAGGATTGACCACGCCGCCTTAAAAACAACTCCTCTGGAATAATCAGTCAATTAAACTGTCAAGCCGTCATACAGGCCTAGCATTTCCAGCCAGGCAATACTCAATGCAATACTCTTCCCATTTGATTGCTCTTCCAGAATCAATAAATAGATGCATGTTACTAGCCATCGCTGGGTGATGGATGGAGTTTACCTGTTTCTATTTTACATGGTACACAATCAATAATGCTGTTCAAGGCACTGGCTACACAAACAGAGTTCAAATACTCCTGCAGCTGAGGTGTGCACCAACTATTTGAGTCATTAAAACTGATGCAAGTTTATTATGCTTAGAAACATTTAATAATATTAACATCAGTTTTGTAATCTCTGTAAGCAAGCAATTAGATTTTCAGTGAGGGACATGTGCCTGCAATGCAATATAATTGCATGATATAAATCATAAAGCTCTCAGGACTTCATCAGCAGAGTTTATGCTACACCATCATCTTGTGTGCCGTGAAGGAAAATAATGACAGGTTCTGATGGAAGGAAATATATCTCAACTGCCTGTTACTCATATCTCAAATGCATGTGTGATTTCAGGTTGCTGCTTGGGACAACAACCCTCTTTGGCCATTTCTTTGTTTATTTATTTATTTTTGGCATGAAAATTGCAGATGATTGCCTCAGGAGACAGGAGAGTGCTAATGGGATAATAATTGTGCATATCTCCTTTAATAATTTAGTTTGCACCGGATACATGAAATCATGTTTAGAGTGTAATACTCATTAATGCGAATGTTCTTTGTGTGTTCCTCCCACATCTAATTAATTAAATTAGAATGTATATATATAGAAGTAAATTAAATACCATTGAAATTGGAAGGATCAGTCAATTCCTGATAACTTCATAAAATTAATCACTATTAATTACATATAATGTATTCAAGACAAGTTAACTATAATATACAGTATTCATATCCATGGAAGATATCCATAAAAATATATTATATTTTGGTAAATATGCCAAAAAAACAAAACAAACAAAAAACACTATTACTGTTTTTACTGTAATTTTAATTAAAAAAATGCAGCATTACTGAGCAAAATAAGTTTCTTTTAAAAATATTTAAAATCTTTCTGACCCCAAACATTTGTTCATTGTATAATCCAAAACAATCTGTTTGACAGTCTTGTTTTATTGTATCTCTCTTTTTTTAAGGCACATTCCGTCACTAAAAACTATTTTTTTTTTCTTTGTTCAGTTCATCAAGAGCGTATTCCGACTTTAAAAGTGTTGCATGGAACAAAGATAATTCAGATAGCATCATCTTCTGCTAGTTCTAACCGTTTCTTGAGGGCAAGTGGTGGAAAAAAGTATCAGCTTTTCAGTTAATAGCTCATCAGTTAGTGCTGCAGATATAACAAAGTTGACGTGAAGGTCGTGCATGCGGCGTATCACTGAGTGATTCAATTTTGATTAGACAGTTACATAAATCCAATTAGGAAATTGCACCCATCTGCTACCTCATCTGAAGACTAATAATTAAATAAGACTGTGATAAAGAGTTTGAATGTCCTCTGCATTTCAGCAGCCATGAACAAGCTTTAGGGCTCAGCCTCGAGAGAAAGAGAGAGAGAGATGGAGAGAGAGAGAGTGTGTGTGTGTGTGTGAGAGAGAGAGAGAGAGAGAGAGAGAGTGTGTGTGTGTGTGTGTGAGAGAGAGAGAGAGAGACAGAGAGAGAGAGCTTCTTCAAAACAAAGATGAAAAAGATGGATGGATTGCTGTGGAACTGTAGGGTGAGGGCACTAGATTCACATTAAGTGCTGTAATGGCCTCTGGGTTCACTTTCATATGATTTCATGTTAAAACGGGTGACAATTCATTAGGTGATCCCAGAGCACTTCAGCAAGGGCTGCAATCGCGTCCCTCACAGAATGGGTCCGACCCCTAAATGAAACAGCACAAAGGTGGTAAGAAATGAGAAAAAGACTCGAGAATAAAATGGAAAGGCATTAGTGCTGTGGAGCAAAAACTGAGCTAGAGAAAAATTGAGCAATTTATGATCTTAGATGCCTGTGGACATGGAAAAGGTGGATTGAAGGTTTATAATTGTCAGGTATTTTATATTTATTATGTTCTCAATTTTGAATTTCTATGTTGTTATATAATATAGTTTATTATTATTAATATTAATAGTTGTTGTTGTTGCTGCTAAATTACATTTGCTGTGAAGGTTTTATTTTCACTTCACCCAATGCAATTAAAAAAAAAAAAGAGTTTCAAGTTGCATTTTTTTTTTTGTGGCAAATTTGAGTTTATGTTGTACCATTTTTACTTTTTCTTGAGAATTGTGAGATTTAAAATCATAATAAAATCAGATTTCTTAGTATAACTCGTAACTCAGACTATTTTCCTTAGAATTCTGAGTTTACATCTTCATCATTTTTGTTTGTTCGTTTCTGCCACAGAATATATATATATATATATATATATATATATATATATATATATATATATATATATATATATATATATATATATATATATAATTAAAAAGTTTTATTTCACAATTGCAACTTTTCTTCTTCTAGTTGCAAGATGTATGTATATAGCACAATCATGTGATTATATTTCACAACTCTGGGTTTGTGTCTGTAAATATACGGTTTTAGGATCTTTAAATGACTTTTCATTCAGCTTGTATACGCAAGCATTTCCCAACAACGGCAACAATACATTTTGCTGGGTTTTTGAATTCTAAGTAAATAGATAGACTAATCCAAATGTAGACTCAGAATGTTTACACATTTAACTGGCCACTGTATAAAAAAAAACAAAAAAAACAAAAAACAAAAAAAAACGGTGGTTTTAGTGCATCACTCGACTCAGCAGCATTGTGGAATATTGTTAGTATTTTCTGGCACTGGTTTTGATGGCATGGCAGGACCCGGTCACACCTCAGTGGCCCCTGGCTCTCGGTCCCTGGCCCCACCCTCTCCCACATCTCTGTTTCTGGCACCCTTAAGTGAGCTCTCATTCTCACTACTGCATGCAATTTCACGGTGTCAATCCCTCACCCAAATAAACCCGCCTGCAAGAAATATTTAGCTCTTTACCTCAATACATATGAACACAGACCCAAGACAGGAAATGAAATAAAAAGCATCTGTAAGGGTTTGAGCTTGCATGTTTTTACATGTGTACATGTGCACTGAACTGTGCAGAAAGAATGGTCATGAAACATATGGAACATTTCTTTTTTTTTTTCTTTTTTTTTTATTAGTGTGACAGTTTCACTATAAGATATAATGGCATCATAATAAATATTATTCTTATTTACTGGTAGCAAAAACACACCTGATCTCCCATAATTTATTTTGTCTGACATTGTCTTGATTCATAATATATTGTTTAAGCAATAAATACACTGTGGAAATATCACATCAAATGATCGAATGTACCATATGAGCTCACTTGCATGCAATATTCCCTGATATTGTGGATGGAATATTGCATGGCACCTGAGAGAATGTGACATGTTTAAAGCCCCGGGAACATGCATTTATATTCCAATCATATTCTGTAGCTCCGTTACTCCTCCAAGCATGTAAAGGGAGTCTACTTTCTGCAAAACATGCAAAGGAGAGTCCCTGGAGATGTTCTGGGAGGAGGACTGCTGGTGCGTGGCATTTAATACTGAGCACAAATTACAGAGACCTGCAACACAACCTCAGTGGCTTTTAACGTGGAGATGCAGATGTTCAAAGCCCCTCAGATGTGTTTGAACTGCATGGCCTAATACAAATATATGATTCTGTCAAGTCACTCTTGGAACTTGATTGGACAGGTGACAACTCTCCACCTAACCAATCAGTGTGAGCAGTTGGGTTGTCAAGGTTGGTTTTTCACCTGAAGAGTCAAGCCGCTTTACAGCAGTGAGGTTTTGGATGAAATCCAAAAGTCTAGAGGGGATTAAAGAATGGATTTGGACCTGAACATCTTTAATTTCAACATGATATTGAAGAAAGTCCAGCCAAGGGGGTTTCAGACTGGTGTCTGGGGAACTCGTGGAGCCACACAATTGTTTTAGGAGGTCTGTGGAAAATTTGAGAGGGAAAAAATAAATCAAAAGATTTGTAGGACTGACAGAGATAACTGTAAAACTGCCCGGGAGCAATATTTATTGTGAAGATCACAATACAAATACTTTATTTCAATTCAATGTTTTTTTTTTTTCTTTCTTGCATTCTTTTCATGCTTATATATTTAAAATTATGGAAGCTTTACACATAAATAAATAAATAAATAAATAAATAAATGTGACAATTTTCAATTCAGAATTTTCATTTCTGACTTTTATTTATTACAATTGTATAAAATAAACTCGTAATACTGAGAAACAAAGTCATAATTGTGAGTTTATTTGTAGCAATCACCTTTTTATGCCTTAAATTGGTTAAGTCATATCTGTTAAATAAGAGTTTCTCTGTTTATTTGGGTGACTGTACACCAGTTTCATCACCCTTGTCATGTGTTATTCCTCAAGGGTCTGTTTTAGCACCACTTCTCTTCTCACTCTATATGCTCCCTTCAGGTTCGATTATGCGTAAATACAGTGTGTCCTTTCACTGCTACGCGGACGATACTCAGTTGTGTGTACCGTTTAAATAAAATGACTACACTGCCATGGATAGATTGCTGGCTTGTCTTAATGATGAGAAGGCATGGATGTTCAAGAATTTTTTGAGCATAAATGAATCGAAAACGGAATTGATTCTCTTTGGTCCCTTTTTGAACTTGAAAATGAATTTCAAATTAAGATGGGTCCCCTGAGCCCTTTAAGGAAATATCATATAAAAAATATTTGGAATGATTTTTGACAGCAAACTTAAATGATAAATTAAATCATCATAAAGAGCTTTTTCAAAATGAGGGCGATCTCTAAGATTAAGTCTTTTATCCCAGAAAGATTTGGAAAAAGTTATTCATGTGTTCATCGTCTCGAGATTAGATTACTACAACTCCCTCAAAATAAATTTTAGACAGATTACAGATGCTCCAAAATGAGTCTGCAAGATTGCTCTCAGGCACTCGTAAATTTGATCTTATTACCCCAGGGTAAAAGCATTGCATTGTTTGCCCATTTCTTTTAGGATTAACTATAAAATGTTATTATTTGTTTTCAAATCTCTACATGGTTTAGCTCCATTTTACATTTATGATGTAATCCAGGAACAAAGGCCAATGATATCCCTACAATCCCAATCACAGACACTTCTTGTTGTTGCTCTGTCTAAGATGAAATCTAAGGGGATTGCGTATTTACAGTCACTGCCTCTAAATTATGGAAGAGCCTGCAACTATATTTTAGGGACATACCGACACTCGGTCAGTTTAAAAGCCTTAAAAAAATACTGATCTTACTTTAGATGTATTTTGATTATTTTTAAGGAGTTTAAGGTGCATTTAGATACATGGATATGATCCCTTTTAAATGTTGTCTCCTGCTCATTGTCTTACCGTTTGTACAGCACTATGGTCATACAGTAATATGCATTGGATTCATAATGTCAGTAAAACGAAGGCTAATTGTATAATATAATTTACGTATGCCTTACATAATTTTAAATCAATTATTTATTATTTTTTTCAAACACTGTAAATGGTTTTTATAAGTATATCTGTCTTTAGACTTTAAAAATGTTTCCCTTGAAAGGGGATAGTGATATTTAGAGCTCCTTGCAATCAAAAAGACTCCTGAGCTGGCCTAACTGTGATGGATTGAAAGATTTTTTATGAAAACTGGTTAAAATGTTGGTCTGGTCTTCACACAAACCTATTATATGGTTTTGAAATACTTTGAATATAGTCCATAAATTGTATTAAGACTGCTTTTTGAAGAGTTCTCGGTTTTCTCATAGTAAGGAAAAGGTCAGCATGAACATTCTTCAAAATATCTTTTCAAGTCATACAGATTTGGAATGACATAAGGGTGAGTGCATTTTTCACTGAACTATTCTTTAAACATCATTAAGCCACATTTCCCTCAGATATGGACTATATCTAAACTCAAGGACACAGGCCTCCCTCAGCTATGATTTGTCCTCTTGCGGATTCCATCCAAATCTGATTGACGGCGTTGACAGAAAGCTGCTCACATGCCTGTGAAAATGTAATTATGGGGCCCGGAGCCCAGGGGGAGGTGACAGACGTGTTTTTCCAGCACCCCACAGACACATTGCCCTCATCGTCGGTGTTTAAATGAGGAGGAGCAAGGAGCATCGCTGTCACTCAAGAGTTTCTCCATTACGTCTCCTCTACGGCCGGCCAGGGGCTGTGAAGGAGAGGAAGAGCAAAGCAGGATTTGCTAGGAAGGATGGCTGAGTGGTACTTTTTCCGGTTCCATTTCACCACGGGATTTTGGAGGGAATAAAGGGTTGGGTGCATTAGGATGGGAAGTGATGCGCTCTGGGCTGCAGGCGAGGATGATGACCACAGCATCGGCCAGGAGGTTGCTTGGAGGAGGGGTTAAGGAGCAGGAATGGCTGGAAAGAGCAGAAGTTTTCTGCCGCCACTGCTGAGCTGGACTTTGTCCAGTCAAAAAATCACAAGAGGCTTAACGGAGGCTAGCTGAGCTATATCCTCCATCCCACCACTGCTGACTGCTGTATCCATCAGCGTGAGAGAGAGAAAGAGAGAGAGATTATGGATATATATTTTACTAAACTGAGAGCTATCAAAATGATAATTTAGGGAGAGGTTTTCACATAAACCTTATAGAGGCATATAAAAATTATTTTCTGAAAAGAAAAAGACCACGACTCCTAGAGCTACAGTAGGAACAAAATAAAACTAATCATCAGGAGCCTTGCTTTGAAAAGGAAATCATTTTCAATAAGCAGTTATTTTCATCATCTTCCATCCTCTCTGATAAACAACCGGCTTCACGATATTTCCAGCCTCGTATTTTTAGCAGAGATGCAGAGATGATTGCGAGAGATGAGGAGATTCAACAGTTCACAAATTTATCCCAGCAATCTCTGATGTGGAAGAAAAATTCCTCCAGAGTTCTTCCAGAGGGTTCAACGTATGCAGAGACCTGCTCAGATGCTGTTCCTGTCCCACAGAAAGAGGATAAAATAGGAAATTGTCATGTATTAAACTAAAATATTCCTCTATGTCCCTCTCTTACTGAGGTCACAAGCAAGGTCGATGTCAACGTACTGGATAGATGCTTCCAAAATTAACATTTATTACCAACCAAGTGGCTCTTCACCTCTACTCTATACTGTCATGTTGGCTATATATATATATATATATATATATATATATATATATATATATATATATATATATATATATATATATATATATATATTTCAAAACATGCTTGGAGACCTGGAAAGTAGTCTTGCATGATTGATAAACAGAACCTAAAGGAATGTTCTATGTATAAAACACATTAAGCTGCAGTGCGGCAATGATTTTTCTATGCCAACCTGGAAGCTGACAGTCAACGGAAACCCAGTAGGAATTCTCCACTGGCTTTTAGATTATTGCAGCAAAATGTTATGACTCTTATACATTTGTTCACCATACTCAACCTTTACGAATGGTGAAGAATAAATACAATCACCAGAAGTAAAAAGCTAAACATAGGATATAAATGAACTACACCACAGTCACGACTTCAACACCGTAACTATTGAACTTCTGACAGCTCTTTTACACTATATTTGAAAAAATTATGAATAAATAAATATTCCCTGAAAGTTTGAGTTACAATAGTTCATGCAGCCAACAGAAAAAAATAAAATAAATAAATAAAATGCCAAACTTCACACTCATCTATGCTTGTTTGGTGACTAAATAAACAGTTTTTGGGCCTCCACTTGAATTGAACATGACATTATTTAGTAATACATTTTCAGACTTTAAAGTTGCATCGCTTATTTGCTAATCTGCCAATGCACACCAACCTAGTGCTGTAATAGTTTGCTTAAGTGTGATTATAAACACAGTGAGGCTGTGAAAGAGAGTAATAAGTAGATGAGTTTAACTTTTCGGTGTCCCATCTAGACACTTGTTTGAAGCCGCTTCATGAAAATATTCTAAGCCTGTGTTAACCAGGGATGTAATAAAAAAATCAATAGCAAAAAACAAAAACAAACTTTGGATCTTAAAAACTCATTTCCAGGTTTTCGAACTCATTTCCGAAGCGCTCTACAGCTCAAACAGTTCAACTTGGCACTAGCAACAGCAAAGTTTTTTTTTTTTTTTTCAGGGAATGCATGAACTGAAACAAAATATAAATAAATGCATTGCTTTGGTTTTGTCTGCCAAATGCATGAACAAATGTAAAGAACCTTAAATAATTCCAACTTGTCTGAAATGGTGTACAGCAATGTATCTACAATGAGAGTCTACGGGGTTCAGTATTCCAAAGGGTTTAAAAGCAGAAAAGTAATACTGTTTGTGTAAGTACCATAGAAATATTGTCCTTGTCAAATCCTAGCACATATGTGCCGTCTCGACCTCATATGTTTATGCGCCGTATGGAAACTGGCACTTGTGGTGATGCTGGTTGTGGATGACTCAAGCATTCAATGTTTATTTCACACCTCATTATCTGTGAATTACTCATTTGGATATTTGATGTGATTTTTTTAATTCATTACCAACCTAAAGCTCCTCCACAAAACACAGAGAACCGTCAATTCTGCGACAGAATTTAGAAAAGAAGTTCAACACAATCTATTTGAATGCATGCATGTACACTACATTTATAATCAGTGTCTTCAGGTATCCGATGACAACATTACAGTGTTTATTAGATGTGTGGGAGGATGAATAGATGAGTTAGAGACTCAATCTGTCACTCTGAGGAGAACATTCAGGGTTGAGATACTAGATCTACAGTTCAATGTATAATTTTCTAACCCACACAAAGAAAATCTTTACTAACAGCAAAAAAATGTTTATAGAATGGCTAAGGTCTTAGAAAGAAAATGCCTTTTTCATTCTCTGTTGGCAGGCCTTGCAATTCCTCTCCTCTGTCCTTGAGTTAGAAAGCACATGGCTGCAGAATTGCTTCATGGTAGGTGGTTTCATCACATCACAGTCAATAGACACTGAAAAAGTGTGTGTGGATCAGTGTGCGCTTAAAAAATCTTGTTGGCTAGTTAACTGTATGGTTAGCAAGACATACCTGCCTGGTAGATTTCTGTCACTGTATTTAGAATAATATTTCCCCACAGTATGTCTCATTGTGTGTTTAAGAAACTGACTATTGCTGCTGAGGCTTGCTTCGCTGTAAAAACAGAATTGGTAACCCAAGCATATCTTATCTTATTCTGTAGGTGAGAGATTCTTCTTCTTCTAAAAAAAAAAAAAAAAAAAAAAAAGATGTGCAATACTTTAGATATACAAAATACAGCGGTTAAATAGCACCACTGGAGTTAACATGTAATGTAAACAGACTTCATTTATTTGGAAGTATAGTATCATGTTATATGGTTATCATGTTCACGAAAAATGTGATGTTTGTACGAAAGGCCCCAAGCCTGTTTATTGTTAGCAGACATGCTACTGAGAGTAATGTACTGGTGAATATATGAATATGTACTGCATGCTTTCCTCTCAATAATGTAATAAATGCACATCAGATGACTGTGGTGAGAAAACAGTGGTTCAGAAAGCATCTGATCTTAGCAATGGTAGCTGTGCAGTTCTGTTCAAATTAAGTCAGTACATGTTTATATATTAAAACAGTGCCAGCATGCCTTTCCATTAAAAATGCAATGTCAGTTTCTACTATAAAGCTGCTTTTCTGCATTTTGATGTTTTTGCTCACGAATGTCTTATCTCGATGGACTGAACATTTGCATGTGAAAGTAGGTGGAGTCACAGAGCCACACCTATCTGTTACATAATGGCCACCAATAAGACCAATAGGAGTTCAAAGGGGTTTACTAACCAAGTAAACATTAGGTGCTTCGAACTCCAAAGACTAAAAAAAAAACTTCACTTTGGATTGAATTTGTTCAAATATTCATAGTATACATTTTATCATGGATTCCCTGGGAATCAAACCGAAGACCTTGGTGATATAGTGCCGTGCTTTACTACAGGAGTGATGTAGCAAGGAATTAAAAGTTTTCCAGAAAATCAATGGAAATTGTTTCTTCAGGAAGCTTAGAAAAACTTGCACTTGACTGAGTGTCTGCACTGATAGTTTTCAGAGACATCTGCTTTGTCCTTTCTTTCACCTGGTTTCAATAATCGGTATATATCCTTGTGTGTCTCTCTGACACACCACCCTGCTCTAGCCTGAACCACAAAAGAAGACCATAAAAGTTTGCTTTTCGCTGTGGTTCATCTCTAGGTCAACATCTCTGATAGCTGTTATCAGCTAGTAATTGTGTTTGGAGAACTGGTTGACATGAACTATCAATGTTTTATATTTTTCTTGTAGTTTTGGACTTAATACAAAGGGAACAGCTCTTGTGTCTTTTGCACATGTCAGAAATAGTTCACCTCTTCGGAAAACAGCTTTTACACTTTACAAACGTGTAAACATCTGACAATGGTCCGCAGCAAAAGCTCTAGTGTGACAATGTCATAAATGTACACATTTGTGTCCAATTTACCCTGAATCTTGGTTGCTTCCAGCGCAAAAAAAAAAAAAAAAATCCACTTTGGAATAGAATGTTTCAAACGGAGTTCAATCCATGTGGTCAATCTCAGAGAAAGAACAAAGCGCATGAAGTCATTTTGTAGAGGTTGAGAAATGCCTCGACCGACACCTTCAACTCCTCTTTCTGGCCTAGAGTGAAAGAGACTCATAACTTCACAGAAATAAAATGGCAGAGGCTTCTATGATACATCAAGCCCGTGACCCTCAACTCCTCGTATAGGTCGTGCGTAAAGGTTTTTTAGATGAGCCTTTGAAACACAGGATTGCTGTGTCCATCTATCTCAGAACATGAAAGGCTCACGTATGGTTCTGCAGGTGCAGATGTGTCATGCGCTCAAGGTATTTATGGCTACTGAATGTCTTGCGGTCACTGTGGTGTATGAGGAAGGAAAGGCACCGTGAATCATCCTTGCTGTGGTATTTAGAGAAGTTTCAGGGTGGCGTAATGAAGTGGCTAAAGCTTAAGGCTGGTAATGAGCGCCAGTCACCACTGTGCTCTTGGGAAGAGCGTTTAACCCCAGTTTGCTGTAAAGGAACTGTCCTTGCATATAATAAGAGAGCCAGGAGCTGTTTTGCATAAAATGTCCAAGGTTTGTCCATGGCCAATCATCATTACTGGATAGATATGTTTAACAAAAATTTAGTAGTTTATTTAAACATTTATTTTATAAAAATGTAAATAATCAGGTGTTAGTGTGAAGTTCTGCAAATGATCTACTAACAATGCTCTAATTAAAGAACACAGACACAGCCAGCTCATTTCTACAATAACCAACACAATCTACCAAGAACGGGTGCAAATGAGTAAATGTCACAGCCATGTCAAGCACAAAATGGGTTAATGTTTTTTGGGGGACATTACACATGCAGAAAATGCCAGTAAATTGACTACAGCTATGTTTTGTAATACATTTTGCGTGATATATATAAATACCCTCCTTTCATAAATTTTGCATCTGAAAGGTAAATTCCTATGAATGCGTATGCAGTAGGGTCAAAAAATAACGCTATTCAAAAAAATCCTGACAGTAGTTGTTAATGCCAAAAAGGGTTTGCAATGGTAAAAACTGTAAATCTGGCCCCAAATTATACTGTATGATGTGAAAACTGTGTCTTTTCTGGATGGTGTAAAATGGTCCATTCTTAAATTTCTGAGGTTAAGCCATTTTAAAAAAAGTCCCATCATGACCTTTGGGGATGTAATTGTATGCTGGTGTACCCACAAACCTTCTTAACCAGGTTAATCAGCAAGATGTCCGTATTCACTTTATTTTGATGGACCCTTAAACACATTCTGTTAAGTAATGTTGGACTTACGTGTCTACTAACTCACTTTAGAGCTTTATTAGAGGATTAGTTGAGTTGGGGTTAAAATAAGTTGGCATGTACTTGCAAAGTTACTTATTGTCAGTAGAACGTATCTTGGGAGACCATCACAATAAAGAGTTACCAGTTAAGCATGGTTAATCTAATCTAAACTGCCTTAAATGTTAAGTAGTTTTACCAATAACATGCAGGCATTTTACATAATCGAAAAATCATGGAGTGCAAGAAGGTGGGTCTAAAGAGAATGATCAAAGCTTTGCAAATACTTGTACATATGACGTATGAGGATTGTAGAGAGACAGTCAATAAGAAAACAAAGCCAAAACCCAGACATTGGTCACCCTACACTCTTAAAAATAAAGGTTCCAAAAGGGTGTTTTTGCAGTGATGCCATAGAAGAACCATTTTTTGTTCCCAAAAGAACCTGTCAGCGAACAGTTCCTAAAAGAGCCATTTTGAAGAACATTAGAAAAATCAAAAAAAAACTTTTCTGCATTTGAAAGGTTCCAAGGATGTTCACGGTTCTTCGTAGAACAAGTGATGCCAATAAAGAACCTTTATTTTTAAGAGTGTAATTATTATGGCTAACCAAGTTCAAGTTTTACTTTCACCTAATCTAACTATTTACAAATGGAAGCTCATACTGGTCTGAGGAGAACTATTTAAAAAGCAAAACATTTTAATATCGCAAATATCCCACCAAGTCAGAACAGGGCTTTTTTTTATCAGTTTACTCCTCTTTCTCTCTGCATTTTTGGCCAGTGCACACCCGTACCCTGCTTTCGATGCATCTGCTTCTCCTGATAAGGCGGGCAGACGTCACCTTTACAGCATTATTAAAACGTTTCTCCCAGGCAGGATTGAAATGATTATCTCCTTGGGCTGACGGGAGAAAGTTAGCAGATAGCCCAGCTCCATCCCAGACCTATCTGGACCTTCCCTTTGAAGCCGGGGACAGACTGGCTGGGTGGTTGAAGATTACGGCACTCACTTAAACCTGCAACAATGAGGGAAGTAAATAAGGCAAGGCTGGAGGGAGGAGGAGGAGGAGAAGGGTGGGAGGTGGTAGGAAGACACGGCAGATGATAACAGGACTGTCTGCGCCTCCTCTGTCTCTCTTTCTCTTTCTGTCTGGGATGGCAGTGTGCTGACTCGGTGCCAGGGACTTACTGTCAAGGAGAAAGAGGGCAGGATCGGTTGCAGGCAGACAGTAGGAGAGAGAGAGAGAGGAGAGCAGCTTTTCCTCAGTCTAAGCCTCTCTTTCTCAATCCCTTCAGCGCTCCAGCTTCCTTATCACGTACATTATGCATGCACAGCATGTGTCGTGTTGTGCTTTGAAATGAACCTAAAAATATCTGCAACCTGTCCCACCTTGTTTGGTTTTTTTATATTCTCATAAATTTTACGCATGGAGACAGAACAGTCCTGTATTCTTAGAGTGCAACAATTGCGTTAAGCAGGCAGAAACTGGCAGGTTGCTCGTGTATTAATTTAGTTAATCTTGAATTGTTTATTAGACGTATTAAGTGCTATGCTCTGAATATTTTAAAAGCAATTATGATTTTAACTGCCGAATGGCTTGGCAACTAAACTTTCAATTCTTGTCAAGGGAAAATTATTTATTGTCCTCTGAGTTGGTGTTTTAATTGAATTCTTTTTCTCTACAATAATTACGGTCTTATTCAAATTAGTCGGTACCTTTAATAAGGTTGTTGACCTTAAAGTCTGCATGAACAATGAAGCGAGTTGGGCTAACAACCGAATAATTACCAGAGGCATGCCGTGAAGATTCATTAAAATAAATACTTTCCATTGTATTGCAAAGTTAGTTAGTAAGTCTGGTGGGATATGAAAAGGTTAGGAAGGGTTCCACATCATTTTATTTAATATTCAGTGTAGTCAAAGGTAGATTTCATTGTATTGTGTTGTAAATGGGGGTTGCAGTCATTTCAACAAAGAGTACAAGCCCAGACTGAAAACCTTTCAGACTTCATACCCCCACTTTTGGATGACTATTGTAAGTGAATTTGTCTATTAAATATGAAATGTAACATTCTAGAACAACATAAGATTAAAACTAATATTAAATATTAAATATAGAGTGTGTGTCCATCTGTGCATCACATCATGTCCTCTGATATTGCATTCTGCAGGCACACACATACCTGAGACCTCAAACAATGTGATCAGAGAAGAGGAGCTAGCCAAGCTACATCTGCATCCATCTTTTTGGTGCTAGATCTGCCAGTTTATTAACATCACGAGCCAGTCAGGAGATGGAGATGAACTTGCCTAAAATGTGAGGCCTTGCATCTAAAATGCAGAAATGTACCAATGAACAAAATAACAGATCCACCTTTGTGTTTGGAACAAAATGAGGTTGAATAAGAAATGTTTTTTTTTGTAAAATAAGTACACCTTAGCATAACTGAAAAGAGTACTTATTATGGAAATAATATTTCTGAAAAGAATGTACTTACGTGTGAAGGAGTGTTATATTTTTGGACACTTAATTGCATGTTGAATGCAGTTAAATTGAATTGTATTATAGTTTAAATTTATATTAAATGCAGTTAGTTTGAGTTAAAAGTGTTTTTTTGAACCACGAGTAGGACTTAAGTTCATCTTTATATATACATTTATAATGAATTTTAATGTCTTTGAAATTGAAGTATTGTAAAATGTACTGACAAGCATTTATAGGGATTTTGTTTTCTATTTATATTTTTTCTATTGTTTTTTTTATTATTATTTCTATTTAAACTTGTACAATAAACATATATTGTAATTACACATATTACAGTCTGCAGCTTTGCAGATCTTAGCTTGTAACACTCCAAAGAGAAAAAAAAAGTGATTTAAAGGGGTCATATGATGTGATTAAAAATGTGTCCTTTCTCTTTGGAGTGTTACAAGCTAAGATCTGTAAAGTTGCAGACTAAAGTCTCAAATCCAAAGAGACATTCTTTATCAAGTTAAGACTCTAACCCCCCCCCCCCCCCCCCACACACACCTAAAAGGCCTGGTTTAGACACGCCCCACATGTCTACATCACTATGTGGAATTATTTGTGCAATGCCGCTCAAATGTTCACGCAAAGAAAGAAAGCGTGGTTTCAGTAACACAGTCATGAAGCAGTCATGTCAGGGATATGTGTGATTTTAGGAGAAAGAGAAAACACTTTATTTTATTCTTCTGAAAGATGCATTTAGGAATCTTTAAGATTACTTACAACAAAACAGCAACACATTTTTTGGATGACCGTTTCATGAACCTAAGAGAGGAGGTCATTCTGACTTTGCTACGACAATCTGGTGCTTCTGAATCAGCTACTGGAAGTATGTTTTATTATTAGTTGAGGTTTTTGCTATTGAGTGTTCAAATGAGGGGGTTTTGCGTGTGCATTATTAACTGTCTTTACATTTATTTTGAAAGATGAAGATCACAATTATGGAAAGAGGACATTACATTTTCGTAAAATTACGCTTGCATTGTTCGGCCAATCACAATGCACTGGGTCAGTTGGCCAATCAGAGCAGACTGCACTTGTCAGAAGGAGGGGCTTTGTAGAAATCAAAGCGTTTGAGAGATGGGGCATTGAGGATCTACAATAATATACAGTATTTGAAAAATAATGTGATTTGTTTTAACATTAAAGCATGTCAACATATTATGTTACACCAAATATACAAAATAATGATCTTTTAAAAAAGCTTCATATTATCCCTTTAACATTACATTTCTTAAGAAGTAAAACCAAAATAACATTTTCTTTTAAAACATACACCAATCATTTTTGTTTTGTTTTATTTACAACTTTGAAATATATTTTTTACAGTGGTGTTCTACATTAAATTAAATTAAATTGTGAATATGAAGCAAAAGTGAAAATATCAAAACAATGAGATGCAGTGGTTATATCTGCTGTAAATCAAAGTTTAAGTTACATTTCTGGCGACAAGTTTGCCATAACACTTTATTGTTTTGTAAGGGAATAAACCCAACCTCACTTTTCCTTGCATCCTTGCTTTTTCCACACATATTGACACATATTGTATGAAACAAATCCACACTGCTGTCCTAGAGTAAACCAGAGTCTCTGATTGTATTATATTGGAGGGTGAAAACAGATTGAATCAGTGGCTCAGGGGATTAATTGCAGGCATAGCAGGTGTCTCAACACTTCCTTTCCCCTGTGGTTTGTTCTCTGGAGTGCTGTGCCTCTTATGAAGAATAATCACTCTCTAAAAAAAATCATAAAAAAAAGGTTTCTTAATATGGACCATGCCTGTAAGGGGCTATTGACTCAGCAGGGTTATGACGGAAAGCTTTCAGCTGAATTGATGGTTCTGAATTCTGCTGTCCCACAGTTCTTCACTTTATCCCTCTGAAATATGTTGTACCCTGTTTCATTCCCTTTGGGGGAAAAGAACATGGGTTTATTGCACATCGTAATGTATATTCCTTCTTATTCACACTGTTTATTGCCAAATTTGTTTCTACCTAAATGGCTGAAAATGCATGGAGCCCATCAGCAATTAAGTTGAGGCAAGGATGGAAATTGGTTTCCGAACTGGTGCTAATGTTTGGCTTAATTTTATAATTTCATTTTGAGGAGCAGGCTAAATTGGATTTTGCTGGCATTTTTTAATGAAAATGGAGGAAATCAATGGCGCTGAGTCATCTGCAACATCTTAAAAAGTGCAATACAATTTCCATGAATAGATTTAAACACAATGTCCTGATGCTCTTCAGAAACACTCATCAACATCAGGAAACCCAATGTACCTTTCACAATTCAGCATTCAGTAAACTAGATTTTCACATTTTCTGAAAAACATCCATGAAAACCTCTAACCGTAAAGTAACTGTGATACATGCCTTCAGTAAGCACAGCTAACAAGATGATTTCATTAAAATACACTCCAAGTCATTTTTATGACTACATGCCACAACGTTAGAAACTTTACACAAGATCATGAATTCCCATGTTGCAATTTTATGCTCAAAGCTATATTGTCTTATAGATCCCTCTGCACTATTTATGATTACGTTTATGCTTAAATTAAGCACTTTAATCAGCTTCCAAGGACCTTTTCATTACAAGTCATTTCCAGAAAGCAGGAGCTTATTGTCTCACCTCTAGCAGGACAAAAAATAAATGAGTTAGCATAGCGAACGGCAATAATCAGCCGATGAAGCAGCCAATGAGAATCTCAGAAGGCATCATTTATTTAAAGTGTTTACTGCCAGAGGCCCTGGGAGAGGTGAAAACGTGTCAGGAACAAGGCATGCTCACATGCCCTCAGTCTCCAGATCCCCTGCTAACTCACAGAAAGCACACTGCCAGCTATAATGCTTTCTTTACCTGCGCCTGACATCTGAATGACTCTTTTATGTTGTGAGTTGTCGCTGCCGGGCGGAGTTTGGAGGTCGCTAGAAGTGGAAATGACACTTGGCAGGTTGTGCTCTGAAATATTTAGGATGTTATTCTATTGTCTGCTCCAGAGAATCTGCCAAAATACTGCATAGTTCATAAAGGAATGGGAACAGAGAGAAAGTAATCTCCACTTATTTCTACCTCAAAACTGTTCAGTTGCTGCCTTTTTAAATATAATTAAAATTGGTGATCTAAGTCATTTCAACTGATTTCTTGCAGCCTATTAAAAAGTTGAAATTGCTCAACCTTTGTAAGTTAAAGTAAATATACAATTATAAGCTGGCATGACATTTTTTGACAGTGCATGGGCAAAGTAAAGGAATTTTCATTTTTAGGCAACTTTAAATGCTAGTGATGGCAGTATTATAATATACTGATGATATCAGATGGACACACCAAAGTATGTTAAAATATACCATGGTACAGAATGATTACCATATGCATTTACCATGTTTAAGTAAAGAAGAAGAAGAAGAAGAAGAAGAAGAAGAAGAAGAAGAAGAAGAAGATGGAAAATGAAAAGAAAATGCACCATTTTTGCAGATGTTGCATGTTGTATATTTGGCAGTAACTTCAGAACATATTTCTGAAATCGTGCCAAGATTCAATCCACTCATTTCCAGGGACCCAGACAGTCTCCAGATGATTGATGAAGTATCTTCAGAAGTTTCAGGAAGCTTACTATTGATAACGTTACTCAGTGATGAGGAGCATATTCCATCATGCGAGGAAATTGAATTCTTCAAAAGGAAAAGTCTTAATTTAGCATACACCAAAGTACTGGGCTTCATTTCCTGTCTGATGCTTAATTTTTTGAACCATTCCTTTTTGAAGTGGGTCTTTAATCAGATGTGAACAAAGCTCATTTTTCTGTCAGTTTCTTCCTTCTAGAAGGCCTCAGAGTCCAATTTCTGAAGGAAAATGGTTTCTCTTTGACCAGAAAAGACCTCTGTGGGCTAAGGGCCATTGAGATGGTATGCTGCTATTAGCGTAGCACATTGCCGGGTGAATCAGAGTTAATCAATGGCTCAAAGTGCTGGGTTGTTGCTTCTTATTCATAGTGCATGCTAGGTAGTGGTCCAGGTTACCTTGGTGAGCATGAACAAATTTGCTAAAAATAGTCTGGTGTAGTCCTTAATAGTCCTTAGTTGCTTTTATACCACAGCTATCAATAAATTAGTGGCCAGCGTTTGGGAACAGTATTTTCAGGGAAATAAATATAATATATAGCTCTATAAATATATTAAGATTCAGTTCATATACACTCTCCCCCCCCCCCCCCCAAAAAAAAAGAAGAAAAAAAAAGTACAAAAGCTGTCACTGGGGCAGTACCTTTTCAAAAGGTACACTTTTGTACCTTATAGGTACCAGTATGTACACTTTAGGTACTAATATTTAAGTGTAAATATTGATATGCAATTTATTTGATAAATTAATCTGCATATCATGCAATAAATTCCATTCAAACAGAGATCTAATTATAGCAGTTTAACCACGGTAGCATTTGTAATCGTTAAAAATAACTGAATCGTAATGATAGGGAAACAACTGACAGTTCTTTTAAGTAATATTTAATCTCACATGTGCAGCATTTACAAGTTGACCTTTAATTCATTCTGATGGTTTACAGCTAATTATCTAAGATTATGATGCTTCGTATAAAAGTCAGGTTTGTCATCTGCCTACTCTCTAAATAAATCATGATCAACAGAGCGCTTAGTGTGCATAAGAGTGGCCTGTTTTATGAGAGGTTGAGGAGAAATAAATAAATGTATAATTCTCTCTTTGGATGTAACATGCAGGAGTGCTACCTTGCCACCTGGTTGTCTGGCACCACACACTCGTCTGCCAGTTAAAGAGAAGTAAATGGGGGCAAGCCTCAGGGCATGGTTTGCATAACATCAGCTGCATAAAACGCGACCATCTGCTTTTCCAGCCACTTCTTTCCCTGTGTTTGTAACTTTAATATGGTAATGTTTTTAGAGCACATGTGCTCCTCAATATGTCTGATGGGGAGTGGACATCGTGTACTCTATACTCTGATATTACAGCTGTGGTGAATCTGTATTTGTCGTGCCAGTAGATAAAGTTTACAGGTTGGCACCAATCCACTTTTCTGTCTGATACTCAGCATGATATCATTAGTATTCATAGACGTTTGTACCAAGGAGGTCTATAATACCTGAGGTGAGTGACTGTTATACACTGGTAAAACATCTACAAATACTGTTTGTATATGAGATGCATTTGTTGCATTTTTTGGCCAAACTACATTGGGTACAAAAGCCTAAAGAGACAAATCTGTATCTTATCTATTAATAAAGAGTGCATATTAGTACCATAAAGGTATAATATGCACCATTAGGGTGAACATTAAAGGGGTAAATGAGGAACAAAGTTGTGCTTTTAAGGGAGCTACCCCCATGGTAAAATGTAATTTAATTTAATTTAATTTAATTTAATTTAATTTAATTTAATTTAATTTAATTTAATTTAATTTAATTTAATTTAATTTAATTTAATTTAATTTAATTTAATTTAATTTAATTTAATTTTATTTAATTTTATTTTATTTTATTTTATTTTATTTTATTTTATTTTATTTTATTTTATTTTATTTTATTTTATTTTATTTTATTTTATGCAAACCCTTTTAGGTATGAACAAGTTAACTGATATACAAATATTCATGAATTAAATGAGTTATGGGTTAAATTAGGGTTCATAAATATTTGTTGAATTTTATAGAATAATGTGTATTAAATAATAATTAAATATGCATTATATTTAATGAATGAAGAATCATATGAATAAATAATGCATTTTATAAATAATATTAAAATCATTACATTTAATATTAAATATGTTTAATGCAATCACTTTTATCAAAGGAGTGCATTATAATGGTTTTGTTCCATTCTGTGTGATTTTTAAACCTAGGTTGGAGCAACAGCATATACACTTACATTGGTTAAATTGAACGAATGGTAATGACTATGAATATTTCTTCCATCTTGATTTTCTTCATTTAAAAGTTTCTTTCTCCATTTACTGCTAGATGACTTAAATTCAAGACACTGCAAAAAAGTTGACATTGTGCATTTCCACATTTGTGCATGCAAATCAATGTGTGCACTCTACCTATGAATTATATCATCCTTTATATTATGATCTTTTTTTCCACAACAAAAGACTTGTAAAAATTATGTTAATACCTGAAAGCAATTAAACCAATTTAAGATAACGGCACTTGACTAATTACTGTAATTTATTGTATTAAATATCCTATTCTTATATTTAGCAGTCACAGAAGCACATAGAACTTGTCAGAAATACCAATATTTTCCAGTATTATCTGAACACACAGTTCTTCGGCTGCAGTCGTTCTCCCGGGTGTGATCGGTCTCTGGTTTTCCACAGCTCACACACGCTCTCCGAGGAAGTGTTTGTTTTCTCTGGCACAAAGACAAACACAAATGTACACTATTCTGGAGTCCCTGCACTACATTACCTGGACCAATCAGCAGGCAGTGAGCTGTAGGAGATGATGGATTAACGGCGAATGAGAAATTAAACAACCCCTCAGGCTGTGAGGACTTCCAGAAATGTCCACCCACAACAGAAAGCCACTGAAGTTGCTGCCCTCCTACAAGCAATGCATCAAGTGTGCCCAGTCCAGATGTTGGCCACGTTGAACGTATTAGAAAACCTCTGCTGATTTCTATATATACACACTCCCAGATGATGATTCTGGTTTCCTTCTAAAACGGTCCTGTATCTTTTTTCTTCTTTGGGTTTGATGGTGTGGCAGCCAGTCTTTGGCTTCTAGAGCCATTTTGTGGTTTTCACTGGGTACTACTTCCACTTGCTCCGAAATATGTCTGGTTTAGAGATCAAGCAAACATGTCAGGGTGTCGAGGCTGCATGCAATACCTACAAGATTATGTCCTACAGAAGCTCGCTTTTTGATGCATATTATTACCCCTTTGCTCATTAGTTTGATGCTAGCCGATGCAAGGAGGTATTTGAAACTTGACTTGTCTCTCCAACGCAGTATTTCTTTGCAATTGAGGCTGGTCTTTGTCACCACAACAAAGAGCACACTCTGAACTGCTTTTTCAAGTAGCAGCATGTAATGGATGCCGCTATAATCTCAGAGATTAGTTTAGCTAGTATCACCAGGAGCTTTTCAAAGGGATGTTTATCGTGCCTTGCATGCATGATCGCGTAGTGGCTTATCGTCAATACACAGAGCAACCCAAAAAATCATCCAGCGATGCTAAATGCTTCCTCCCTGCTAGGGAAGCTATGGCTAAAGTTGTGCCATTTTTCACACAGAACCTCTAATGACCAAAGAAAACGGTTCATTTCTGCTGGCAGCGCAATCAGTTATAATGTGGGAATATACGCGTGCAGAACATGGAAGCTGGGAGGTGTGTTAAATGCATTAAAAGCTTCCTAGCGCCTGAAGACTGATTGCGGTCAGAGCTGTCAATGCCATCGCCAGCTCTTGTTAGGCCACCGAATCTCTCCTCCCCACTCCGAGTGAGTTTTCCATTATTAGTTGCTATAAAAGCGCCAGGCAGTATTGAAAAGACAGATCAGGCCGCGTCAGGCCTCTGTCAACTCATTCAGCTCCCATAATTAAGAGCCGTTTGATTTATGACACAGTGCACCACGGAGCAAGACTGTGATTCTGCCAAACATAGTAACGTAATATAATTGCAGTTTCATTCCAAGATATGCTCTTTATGAACACGAGAAACTAACACAATGGAGATGACTGCTATCCTCAGGCCAGTATGGGAGTGTCATGATTTGTTCAAAAGCAGAGTGCAGACATTTACGGTAATTACTATAGAACCTGTTTAAACATAGCCTGTTTTTCTCCTTTTCTACACTGAATTGAGATACATAAAAAAATACATGTCTATGTTTACAAAATGGTGTATGTATTCATATAAAGTCGTAGCCAAACCAGCTAAAAATGGTTTTAAGTTAATTGTTTTTATCTTTTGCTGTAGTGTGTTAGTAGTAAATATCAGTTATCAATTTCCAGACATTCATTTTGCCATTATTTGTAATAATCAAGTGAGATTTTTGTTTACAAAAAGACAACAGCCAGTGCTGCACAAAGAGATCTGATCTGATCATCATCAGTCTGTCTAGAATAACATGAAGAAACAGAACAAACTGAGACAGACTCAATCTAGAAGAACTGTGCCAATATCTCCAAGACACTTCAAGAAATCTTCCTGCAAAGCTACAGTGCTGTTAAAAGTTTGAGACACTTGTGTTAAAATTATGTAAAATGAGCATGCCATCAAAATAATGTCATAAATAAATTTTCTTTACCAATTAACTTAACTAGATTAAACCAACATCCGGTGTGAGCATCCTTTTGAGTTTAAAGCAGCTTTTGCCCTCTGTGGACTTGAGCAGAGCTTTTCTGGATTTATTCTGGATTTTTTCTGTCTCAGTTTGTTCTGTTTCTTCATGTCATTCCAGACAGACTGTATGATGATATTATCAAACCACTGGGGGCAGATGTGGAGAGAACAGAGAGAAGCCAATTCTCTCTTCCATCATCTCTGAAACAACTGGAAGATGCTTTTACAGGCAACGTTCAATGAGGGACGATTGAAAAGTTGCATGAATCTATTCTAAAAAGGCTGGAAGCTATATTAAAGCCAAATGGTGGTAAAATGCCTTAATAAAAATGTGCATATTTCCCAGATGTTAATTTTGTCCAGCCCCTGTAAATGTAATGAGTAAAACTTTATTACTTTTTGTCTCTTAATTGGCTCATCCAAAAATAATTACCCAAAGAGACATTTAATGTTTTGCATTTCGTCTAATTTTTTAATATTAGTTCATACAGTAAACCATTTCAAAACCAATATAAACAAAAAAAGAGAGAGAGATAAAGTTTTCATGTGTATATCTAAATGTAATATCAGATTAGAAAATATATTTCGGTTATTTGCTTTTTTTTATTGGGTATTATTGAATTACCTTATTGTTTCATTTCAACAAAAGCATGATAGGCACAGTAAAGTAGCAAGATCTCCACCAGCCTCTCTGATTTCCATTAGAAATGCAGAAGATCATTTGCAGTGATTAAGCTGATTATGCATCAACTCAAGACCAATGAGGGTGTTTGGCTGGATCCTACTCTCTCACATTTCCAAACCTGGAAAGACCCGTCTGTGTGTTTGGCGGCAACACAGTATGTCCACTTGGGTGGTATTGCATTTCAGGATTAGGGAGAATATCTAATGCTTAGGGTGGGAATGTCGTCTTTGACCTCATATGAACCTCTTCGCTCATGTGGCGTAGCTCGCAGCTCACTTCCAGCTGTTTGTTTGTTTGCCCTGGAAGTCTATCTGAATCAAATTTCAGTTCTGCTGATCAGAAAGCACTGACCAATTTAAGCCTTTTACTGCTGAGCGGGTGAAGCTAGACTCAGAGAAGTATTCTATTATAAAAGACCCTCTGCTCCCGCTGCCCTCCCTCTTCCCAGAAGTACAGCCGTCTTCCAAGAAGCAGCGATGCTATCTTTTCAGCTCTCCAAATGAAGGTCTTATTCATCAGCGATGCTGTGTCTTTCTCTTATCTGCTCTGCCCTTTTCTTATAAAAACATTTTTAAGGGGCAGCCTGCAGACTTCATGTTCTCAATCAGAGCTATTGAGTTCCAGTAACAAATCCCGCACAATATGCCTTCCCAGTCATCTTAAGCCACTGGCACAGATACAGTGCATTGAACTCGATAATGCGCTTGCATTATTCATTTGCCCTTATAATTTGAAAGGATTCTTTTTCCAAAATGTGTCATGCTAGGATTTTCCCCACTTTTGACAAGGCTTTGAAACCAATGTGTGCGGAGAGAAAAGGCGAGACAGCCAGAGAACGACAGCTTTTTGCTTATGTTCGCAGACCGATGTGGGTACAATAATGAGAGTACCGTTGAAACGAACAAATGAATAAATAATCAGTCGTCGGTCTGCAAGGATCAGTTCAAAGGCTGCCGCTGACTAAAGAGAGAGTCTAGGCTTGTTTCCACATGAGAAACAACTATGATTTATTCAGGTCTCTTACCTTTAACGCTCACTGCTTTGGAAGAGTATCAGTAGTTTCCAGTGAGAATCGCAAGAAAAGGACAAAGAAAGTTTTGACAAAAGAGGAATTACGCCACGTTTGTTCCCTGCACTTGCAATTAAAAGAAGTGAAGGGTTTTTATGGATGTTGGGCGGCAGCCATGCAGATTTATCGGAAACTCGTGGACAGTCGCTACTGTTGCTGCCAGATACAGTGAACTATGCCTACGTTGCTGGAGCGTTTGTGCGCGGAGTGAGTACATGGACAACAAACATTAGTGTAATTGCATTTCTGTGTTGTTAATCACCCATGGTGGCAAACAACCTTTGAGTCACACCATAGCTTCTCACAGGAGGAGCAGATGGAGTTACGGCCGGCAACCAACGAAATCTGCGCCCACGTATAGCTTTCTGAGAGAAACACAGTTCTAGGCACCCCTTGTCCCCTTGCATGTTTGATTATTGTACATTTTGTCTAATTTGATCCATTAACACATTTTAACGTTTGTAAACATTTACAAAATCAGTGCAGAAAGTGTATATGTTAATTAGATAGAGCTATATGTCAGTTATCTGTTAATGTGTTTAAGAATTGTACCGTAATGCATGAGTTAAAATCTAGGACACTTGAAAAGGACATGACAGCAGTGTACTAAAAACGTTTTACTTTTGCATTTTTGCAGTTTAATGTACAGACAACATTGCCAAAATATTCCCCACTCACTTGGAGCAGAGGAATCAACTATAAATGCTGTATTATGCATGCATTTTCCTATAGACTGAACATGTAATACATGTGCATTGATGCTGGACATCAGATGTAATGGCTTTATTTAAATTTTTTAAACTTGCACACTGAAACCCATTTGCAAATTGGCCCCCAAAACACTATCGTAAAACACTATCACATAAAAGATGAAACACATTTTTAGTTGAAAGCTGTGTCATATGAACAGCCTGTAATTTTGTATATGATGCAGCAAGTCATAAACAATTCTTTATGCTGTTAACTGCAAATATTCAAGGAAATACCACTAGATAATTATTTTGTCATTGGAGTGACAAAATATAATTTTAATACAGTATATTACAGAATGCAGTTTCATGGCCAGAACAATTGGCAGCCAAAACTGGCAGGTGTGGATAACATTTCTGTTGAAGATTGTTTAAAATTCTTTTATACAAACTCTACAGAATGTGAAAGGTAATTTTTTGTAGAGTAACTTAACCTAGAGATAACAAGAAGGAAGTGTTTAGTCCAGAAATGCCTCAGATTTTTGTGTGACATGCGTTTCTAAACACTCTGTCCGAGGTGGCCCTTTACACATTTGTCCAAGAATTGTTTAAATAGTTACTCAGATCCTTCACGCGATTGTATTCTGATGCTTTAAAACATTTTTACAAGACTCTTACAATGCTGTAGACTCTTTTTTATATCAATAATATAGCTAGCATCACCAATCTGATCTGCAAAAATAATGGCTATTTTCAAACAGGTTTCCCGAACACTCCCTCCACCTTACCATTGGCCCGACAATGTGATAACCCCGCCCCCAAACTCTTACCATTGGTGGAGCAGTTACTATAAAAATCTAGTCATGTTTCTCACACAAACCGTGCTCAACAATGAGTGCATTTAGACTGTTTATTTAACAAAATGCTGATAAATGATTAAAAAAAAAACAACAAAAAAAACTAATCATTAAAATATAAATATCAAGCCTAAGAAACCATTAATTAGGCAGGTACTGTAAGAGTGGAACATACTGATTTAGATTTTGCTGTGATGAAAAACAACAATAACAATTATGGCTATTATGGCTGTTTCTGCATATAAAACTGGGAAAAAGAGAACAGGTCTCACTTTGTATTGTCCCTAACACCTGTGTACTTCTAGAGTAACTGCATGTGTACGTAGTATGTAACCATAATTGGTCCACATTGGTACATAGTATCTACAGCTCTACTGAATGGTATGTGTAAGTCCGAATGTGTAACAGGACATTGGTAACAACACTTTTTGTAATGAGAGTACAAATGTGTAACAGGGCTAACAGCACTTTTTGGTAAAGACAGTGTTACACTTTATATTGTGGACAGTTCCTGAGGAGTTACCATGTAAGTACACTGGTTTTACAGTGGTGCACCAACTCCTCCAATGTTACATATCCCTAAACCTACCCATCTCCATCCCCTGGATCAAGTGGTTCCAATTACTCTTATGCATACTGTTGTTAATAAATGTAGTTATATATGTCTTGTTAAACACTTGTTTTTACACACACCATTCAGAGGGTTGTTACATATGTGTAGTATATGCAGAAATATTACAGCTGTAGATAATATGTACTGATGTCTACTTATACTGTTGTTACATACTTAGTACACACGTAGTTACTTTGTAAGTACACATGTGTTAGGGACACTTAATATGAAGTTGGAATAGAGAACATATTTTAAATAATATACAAATTACCATTTAAAATCAAACCATTAAAAATGGATAATGTGAAATTGCATAATGCATTTCATTATCTATACCTTTTTACCGTGAAATTATTTCAGCATTTAAGTAGAACAGTGGTTCATGAGCTCATATCTCAGTTGAACTCCTCAGGACGCTCTACATTTACCTGCAATCTCCGCTTTTCTGGCAATTTAAAAGCTTTCATATTTGGGACACAGCATGACATATCACTTTGTGGCGAATTGAAGCTGAAATATATTTCAGCTTCAATTCGTTACCATACTACCTTTTTTATTTTTATGTTTTTTTTTTTTTGCGGAAAGGTCTGGCCTGTAAAGTAGAACTGTGTTAAATTGTTTTTTTCTCAGTTCCCAGCCAATGTCAATACTATTAGCAGACATTCCAGGGGGGTGTTCCAAGGTAATTCACAGTAAATGAGCACATGCTGGAGATGTGGAACTGGATGGAGGCCTGCATGTGTTCCTCCTCCACTGGTCGCAGAATTAAAAGTTGTCTGACCTTCTCACAGCTGGAAAGCAAGTCATTCCAGTTCCACTCTCCCCACATCTTTCCCGATTGTTCACGCTTCTTCTCCACACACCTGCAGGAGACTCTTGCATCCTTGGTATTCCAGAATTGTTGTGTAAGCGACGTATCGGGTGCAAAGTATTTGTGTGAAGAATTTTGTGTTTATAATTAGTCATATTTATGGAGTGTTACTCGGAGTAGCACATGTGGAAGCTGTCAAAACCGGATCTCAGTCAGTCAAAACTTTAATTACATTTGTTTTGTATCTTGATGTCAAGCACCTAGTTCAACACTTACACTATTTTCTGTGAATTAACAACGTGTTTGTGTACAAACTCTGATGTTAACAATTGGGGTCAGTTTGGGGTCATTAAAAAAAACATTAATACTTTCACTGAGTAAGTGTACATTGAATTGATCAAAAGTGGCAGTAAAGACATTTATAATGATACAAATATTCAATTATTTTTTTTTTTTACTTTCCATTCATCAATGAATCCTGAAAAAATTCAAATGCATTTAATTTGTTACAAAATATTCAATGTTTAAAATAAATGCTTTTCTCTCTTTATAAATGTTATGCTCTCTCTCCAAAAAAAACTCATTCTGTATGATTTATAAGCGTTTTGAAAAATGGGGACATGGGTTATGTCCTCATAAGTCACCCTCTCCTTGTAATTTGCTGAATGAACTTTGTTTTTAGGCTTTCACTTCCCCATGATTTTTCAGAACATTCAGCTGACAAAAACATAATTTGAGGTTTCCGGAAAGGCACCCGTGAGAGAGAAAGAATAGGGAACTTCCCTTATCAAATAACCAATCCTGTGATGGCAAAATAGAGTTATTTAGGAGGCAAGCGGGTCGCAGCAGTTCGCCATAATCCTGTTCCTCTTTGTACATTTACAATGACCTCCAGTGAAACGAACAGATGGACGGCTGCTTTCTGTTCCTGAGATGGCAGCAGCAGATAATGCATTATTTACTCCTGCTGTGACACTATATTTATGGACTGCCGAATGGACTGAGGAGAGATGAATTATAAGCGAGGATTAGTGATATCGGTTTACATGGACTCAGACCTGTTGAGGCGCATATATGTCACACAGGTGCCAGATGTTATCTCTAAAATCAGCCTGGGTTACATGGAAGATGGGCGACTTTCAATCTGTGCTTCTCCATTTGTCAATGAGAAAGATATGCCAGGTCTGCAGCGAATGTGTTTGTGGTAGGACACAGTGCAACACTAGTTCACTCCCGTTATAATGGACAGAGTCAAAGCCATTCTGTCAGACTGAAATAAATTAGTTTTATTTACATTTAGAGAGAACTAAGGTTGATTCACAAATAACAAGGCGTTTTTTTTCGTGTTTAATTTTGATTGATTGATTAATTGACTGATTTAAAACAAAAACAAAAATAATTGATTTGTATTAATTATATCCATAATATATTTAAATATCTTCTAACATCAATTATTTATATATTTACATTTGCCCTTAAATTTGCCAAGTACTGTTACAAAAGTAATTATATATATATATATATATATATATATATATATATATATATATATATATATATATATATATATATATATATATATATATATATATAAACTATAGTACAAACATCACTAATCCATTCATTCAGTTATTCATTCATTTTTGCTATTTGGTTTGCTTGATACTGCTTTAAAAATATCTGAAATTAATTATATTAATTACTTATATTATATACTTAATTTATAATACAATTTATGTATTTATTCATTCATTTAGATTTGCTATTTGAGTTGCCTTGGTACAGTTTTACAAAAATCAGGAATTAATTATATTAATTATCTTTTTTTTTTTTTTTTTGATAGGACAATATTTGGCCGGGATACAACTGAAAATCTGGAATCTGAGGGTGCAAAAAAATCAAAATACTGAGAAAATCACCTTTAAAGTTGTCCAAATGAATTCTTAGCAATGCATATTACTAATCAAAAGTTAAATTTTGATATATTTATTATAGGAAATCGAGAAAATGTCTTCATAGAAAATTATCTTCAATATCCTAATGATTTTTGACATGAAAGAAAAATTCAAATTTTTGACCCAAACAATGAATTTTTGACCTAAACAATGAATTTTTGACTATTGCTACAAATATACCCCAGAGACTTAAGACTGGTTTTGTGGTCAAGGGTCACATATATTTTGCCATTCAAGGTCAGTTCATTGTTAACATCCTGGTTTGATCCCTCTAGCGTGACATGTGACACAGCGTGACTCCGGTCACTTCCAGTGTAGATCGCTCCACCTCCACTCGGAAAGTTTGAGATGGCCAAAATCCAGACACAACAGCAAGTCACCGTGAGACTCCCACTGCGGCTGTGAGAGAATTTGGCAGCGCTGCACACATCACCCACCTCTATAAACAAACCAGAGACTCCAGCTTCACCTTGACTGCCAGAACTCACCCGCCCCCACCCCGTTTCCAAAAGATAACATTTATAAAAGTGACGAGTCCACATTTACTTTGAATGAATCTCTGTAAAAGAGGGAGATTAGATTATATCTGCGATGGAGAGATACTCTGTTGGAGAGCTTGTTATAAAACCCAGGAGTGAGATGATTTGCATGCCACTTGTGAAGCCAGTGACAAGCCTTTGAAGAGTGAAATGGATGGGCTATTAAATATGAATCATTTGGAGTTGTCACAGAATACTGCAGATGAAAGATCTGTGTCAGTGTGATCTGCTCATTTAAACTCTCTCTGATGATATTGATTTGACATTTCTGTGTTACACATCAAATCCTCTTTCAAAAAGCACAGGAAATTGCGGGACGATGTAGGGGAATTTAAGTTGCACCAAACAGCGTAAATGCGAGAATGTATTGCAATATACCTATTATTATAACACTGATATACTATGCCGATGTAAATCTGCACAGTTTTTCCGTTGTTCCTTTTGAACAGGCTCTTACAGGGGCAGATATCAGTTGAGCTGTGCCTCATGGGGAGTCTTGATGGGGGTCCTGAAGTTATGTAATGAATATGAGTTTATTTTTATAGTGTCGATTTACAGCATGCTTTAATGAATTTCTTCAGTGAGATGGATATTGTTTATTTTCTTTAACAGCTGCAATCAGGGGAGGTAATTTTATAGCTTTCGTCTCATTCATAAACCTCTGGACACCTAAAAAAGTGTGTGTGAGAGAGAGAGAGAGAGAGAGAGAGAGAGAGAGAGAGAGAGAGAGAGAGAGAGAGAGAGAGAGAGTTGTTCTAAAAGCAGCAGTATTAAACACATTGTTTGGAAACAAAAAATTAAAGGGGCAGTAAACCCAAAAGTGAAAATTCCATTATCATTTGCTCACAATCAAGTTATTTCAATTCTGTATCTTTTTCTGTTGAGCACAAAACATGATCATTTGATGAATGTTGGGAAAGAAATATATATATAAAATTACAGAAGTCAGTGGCTACTGGCAACTGTTTGGTTAAAATATCGTCTTTTAAATAAAACAAATCTATACAGGTATGGACCGATATGAGGGTAAGTAAATGATGACAGAATGTCTTTTTTGGGGGGTGAGCTATCCCTTTAAATTATCCCAGAATGCATAGCAACAAAATGGTGGACAAGCTGGGAGAAATACAAGGTGCTTCTCAAATGGAAGGATCCTATAAGCCTGCTTATGAGCTGCCACATCATCAAGATCAGTTGAAGAATGTCTTAACTCGAACGATACTTTGCAGTCTTTGTTTTGCGTCCTTCGTTTGGCCTGTTTTGACAGACGCATCAGGTGTATCGATCACCTACAATGCTTTACTCACATCCCAATACACGGAAAATAATTAGCAGAAAATGATGCGTCCTTTCAATCAAGCTATATCCAGGCTATGCCCCAGTTCAGTTGCTGCATCCTTCAAAGGAAGTAGAATTCAAAGACCACACCTTGGAAAGTCAAGCCAAGCATTATCAAGGATCTATTTGTTACAGTATATAGCTCATGGCCCAGGAACGAAGAGGACACATTTGAAGAAGCCCTTGAACTGTCTTTGTTGCACCACCACCCATAAAAAAACAATTATTTGCCAAGTATTTGAGTTTGAGTTTGTTTCATACTGTTAGCTCAGCAACATGCTAATGGTAAATTCAAATGGAATCATTTGTAAGATGTTTTGCATGAGGACCACTATAAAGGAGGCTTATTTGCAACCCAGGCTCACTGAAAAAAAAAAAAAAATTGTTGTTGTTGTTTTTGCTTCTTGATGGTTTTGTGATACTTGGTTTTGCTGTACTTATTTAAAAAATGAAATGTCCAGTTAGTTGCACTAAAAGTGTGCTCAGTTTTATCTGAAATGGATGAAAGTGAATCTGGCAAAGTTTTCTTACATCGGCTGTTGTCTTTATCATGGCACTTTTGAATGTTACTGCTAAAATAATGTACAACTTATACTAAACCCTAATCTAAACAAAAGCAAACATGAGATATAAATGCATTTGCTGAAGCAGCCATGTTATTTTTTTTTTTCTTGCTTCTTTCAGTTCTTTTCGTGACTTGCGTTTCATGGGACTTTGATGGGAAAAACTTCATGGGAAGTTCACCATGCCAGAAAAACCAAACATATGGAGCTGGTTATGTGACGCAAACATAAAATGTATTAGTTTACAAATCATTCTCTATGTTTAAAAAGTGTTTTGAACTCATAACATAGTATTGTGCAAGTACCCACTTTTTGCTTGAGGGACATTATAAACCTATTTGTATAGCACATGGTGTCCTTGTCCGAGTAGAGTGTTCTTTATAAGATCATATTATTGTTAGGAAGCTGTCCACTGTAAGTCAGCAGTGAAGCAGCTCGGGAACAGAGCTAAAGTGAGTTGATAATGTTCAGTCACTGAGTGATTGCAGTGGCCCTGAGAGCATTGCCATGTTTTAATAAATGTTCACACAACCCCCACTCATATGAGGAAACAGTAGATAAAACAAGACTAAGAGAAGTACTTTAAATGCTAAATAATGAGTTTGTACCTTGAGAAATGCCGACACCCAACCCCCATCCCACATTCTCCACCTTCCTTGTGTCATATCATTAATTTTCAGCCAAAGCTGAGAGAATGCAGACGTCTTTTTTCTCACCTCTCAGTTGTTTGAGATAATGTCACACCAGGGCTGTGGTTAAGTGCCAGGTTTGCACGCTGATTAAATGCATTGAGAAAATGAATAAATGTTTAGATTTCTTACTGTTCAGTAATTGAGGACTTTATAATTATTGTAGGTTTTCCAAAAGACTTTGCAAATGGAGGGCTAGGGTAAAAGGTCTATTGTGGCCTTGAAAGTTATGCTGAAATGACAAAGACTTCATGCTTTTCCCACTCCACTATATTTTTATACAAATATTATGAATTTTCCCCTCCACAAAAGTCACAGCTTCATTTACACGTTTTGCAGATGCTTTTATACAAAGCAACTTATATTGCATTCAAGCTATTGTAGACATTTTATCAGTTTGCACATTCCCTGGGAATTGAAGACGAGACCTTGGGAATATTATAACTTCGTTTAGCCACATGAATGAGTAAATTAAACTGTATAGTGGGAAATCATGTTTTTCTTTAATGTACTATTGCTTGTGTGTGTGTGTGTGTGTGTGTGTGTGTGTGTGTGTGTGTGTGTGTGTAGGTTTTGCAGTGTAAAAATATAATTTTTAAAGACTAAATGAGTAATTATTTGACCATTGAAATTATTTAGACAAGCCATCATGTTGAATATTTTACAGTCCTAAACTACAACTAAAAAAGGGCTACTGTTTTTGTTTATGATTAATTAACAACAATTACAGAAAATTATCACTAGTCAAACATTTAATTTAAATAAATACATTAAAGGTAATGTCACAATTTGCTTTGTTTTTTTTTTTTTTTTTTTGTGTTTTTTTTTTAAAAGTATAATTTAAGATTTAAAATAAAAATTTTACTGTATCACATTATATTAGTTATTTAAAATGCTATTAAAACATACTTTTTTAAGTAGCTTATTTGTTTCTCTACCCCATTCAAGCAAATGCCATTTTTTTCTCATTCGAATGGGATCGCCTCGTCGGATGGTGTTGACTTGCTTTATAAAGGACTTTGTTGTGGGGCGTTCAGAGCAAACACAAATACAAAGTGGATGTTCAGTTTCAACAGCTCAGGTGAAGAGAACATTGCAGCCTGAGTCATTGTGTTATAAGTGGACATGCTGCTTCACCTTACTCAGGTAATGAAGATGTTGACAGATCACATTGGGCTCTGTTGACTTAGAGCAAAGTGATCGAAACAGCTACTTGGAGCACTTTGTCCACTGACAAAGAGAAATGCGAAACTCTGTATTCACTACACACACACACACACATTCAGCATAACTGAAGACGACGTGAATGTGGACAAAGGACTGTGCATGAGCTAAAGCTAGTAGAACTGTATCCTATTGTAATCTCGTGCATCGCTGGAGCACCTGGCTTATTTTACACAATCAGCAGCTGTAGTTTTCCAAGTCTTTTGGTGCTGATAACACACATTGTTCTGATATCAGCGCATGTCTGCCTGTGCTTCATCGCAGTAGTGTATTGAGAGCTCTGTCAGCCGCTAGATTGTTTCTGTGTACACAACATGTCACAGCAGTTGTTAAAGGAAGAATTTACAGGATCGTTCAGTTGAATAGTTTTATTGACATAAAGTTAATTACCACAAAATAATCATTTGTTCTTTCCTCTTCTTTTCTTTAAAAACAACCCAAAACTGGATTATCCTGAAGTATTGCAATCAGTCATGAGATACTATTAGAGTTTTTATTAATATATATATTTTTCCATTTTCATTTTTAATTATAATTACATAATTAGATGTTTTACCGTAGATGTGTATGTGTGTGTGTGTGTGTGTGTGTGTGTGTGTGTGTGCAGAGAAAGAGAAAGAGAGATTTAATATTAGTTTTAATTTTAGTTTTAGTTAACTATATCATTGCTTAAATCTAAAGTAAATGGGTCCATCGTGTATGTTAATGTGATTATAGTATGGAACAATCACTAGAATTTTGTATGTATAACTTTTGTATGCATTATCATTATCACAATTGCCCCAAAACAACGAAAAATATTATTTTACAAAGCTTTACTGGCTAAATAACACACAAGTTCTAACTGAAAATGTATTATTGCATCTGTAAAATTATAAACTGTGATTTTTAAATCCTCCAAAGTTAGCCCCATAGCCCCAAGGAAAATTATATTTTTGTAGTGATTTTTAATCAACCTTATGAAAGATCTGGAGCAATATGAGTGTGTAAATGATCACATTTTTATTTTCTTTTATTTTCTTTTAATTCACTGTAATGTGATTTGGGGCGAGGTTCTATTTATTTATTTATTTATTTGTATTTCTCCATTGCATTTCAACTAATTTAAGCAGTGATTCCAGAACTTTTAAGTAATTATTCCTCTGTTGTGATTACAAGACAGTTGCAGTCATTCCCCCTAATTTTCTGTTTGTGAATAATAAATATCAGACAAAGTTCAAAAGTATTACAATTTAATAGTCTAAAAGTCGTGTTGCACTTTTTCATGAGCCTCATAGAAATCTGGGCCTTTTTTTTTATAATTGCATAATTAGAGGTAACTTTTGCATAACCCAGATAAACAATTTGGATATTAATTAATAGGACGGCACCGTGTGACTTCAAGCTGAAAATGAAAATCTCTCAGCTGAGAAATGTCTTTTGTGACAGAGTCACCTAAACGCTGTTTTGATGGGCTCACCAGCTCCTCTCCTATAATAAGATCCCGTCTGCAGGTGCCGTATGCATGAGAGCTCACGTTTGGATTATATCAAGTGCGCATCGACCCGCCTATGGGATAAAACCGACTCATTTTTCATTCATTTAAACTAATAAGCTAGATGATTTTTCCACAAGATTGCTTTTTAAACAAGCATCAGGCCATGCACAGTCACTATGTGCATGCATATCAGAGTTTGTGTGCATTGTGAAACAGGCACCAGAGCGTTAAAGCCTCCTTTGAACATGAACAAAGACTGCTTCACCTTTTATTTTAGCAGGCTGATTATTTACCAGTTTATTCTTCGCTAAATTCGTCTTCTCTGTATGTAAATGTGTCTGTGAGCAGTGCACCCATCGCCGACTACGATAGCAATACTATCACCTGTTTATCATTCGATTCCCTGCGTCATTAACATCATGACCTGTGAATAATCCTCGCGCGCCAAACTCTGTTTCCATGACAACTGCCGCCTCTACGGCAGAAAACAATAATCAAGTTCGTCACTGCGATTAAGAAAAAGAAGTTGATGAAATTCGAAAAATCAGCCGGGGTTAAACGCTTTCTCAAGTTTGAAGCTTTTATGTCTCATTTCTAAAGATACACACGTTCTTGGAAGCAGGAACAGAGAGCAGAAATAGCTCAGTTTCTTGTTCCTCCTTGCTAGAGAAACGTGTTTTCTAATTATACGCCAGCAGACTCGGTTCCCGACATATGCTTCTTTCATCCGTTCACTTCCGTTGTGATACTCTTCTCCTCCTTTTTCCTCTTTGACTTAAACCTTGCATAATTAGTGGCTGTGATGAATTACAGCATGACTGTCCTCAAGGGGCCTGAGAAAAAGTCTTACTTAAAAACGACAGATTTGTGCTGTCTGTAATGAGCTTTCCGTCAGAGTCAACATGCATTGAGGGAATCTTACCTTCTGTCTGGTCTCCGTGAAATATGCTATAATTGCGGTGAAGTGCCATTGTACATAGATTAAGACATCATATCTAATTAAAGGAAAAATCAGACAGCCGTTTGTTTTCCCGACTGAAACAGATGTGTGTTTTTTTAAAGCACTATAGATTCAGTTTGTTACAAAGAGTCGTATTTCAAAGAAATACTGTAATAAAACAGTGTGTTTGATAACAATATCATAATTCTTGATTGATTTGCTATGATTACTGAAGGATTTCTTTACAAAATAAAACATTGCCAGGGTGCAAAATGAATTATATATTATGCATTATAAATCTGTATTAATATATATATAAAAAAACGATAGAAAAGTGTGTGTGAGTGTGTAGTGCTGTCAAACGAATCGATTAATTGCATTCGAAATAAAAGCATGTATATGATAGCATGCATATATTGGTGTCTCATAAATTCACTTGGTGTTGAAAATTTGAGGTGAAAGTAAGAAATATATTCTACATTTTCTTTGAGCAATTATTTATTTTGATTTTGATTGGATTGACTTATCAGATTTAAAAAGCAACAAACAATGTTACAGACCAACTATTTATTAACTGGCCAAAGCCTATTTCACTCACATTTGCAGTCTGTTGAATGTTAATTTTGGACCTCAAGTATTATCCATGAATGTATCTGCAAATGAGTTTGCGATGAAAGTAACTGAGATTCTTTGATTTCCACCAGTTCTCTTGAACCCAAGAACTCCTGCTGCAAAACAAAGCTATCAAAGCGCAAACTACTCAACCTTTCCCTCCTCTCACATTCCTTTGAAGAAGAATCACGCCTATCAACTCATTTTTTTCCCCACAGATGAACATTGTGTACTTAGGGGCAATCGTCTAGGATTGTGATTGTGATAGCAGCGTCAGATGTACAATACCCATAGAGAAGGGGCGGACAAACCCTTTTTAATTACGAGTGCTCTGCACTGTCAGGCAGTCGAACGAAAGTCAGAGGACGAACTAAACCACAGTCTTAATGTAATAGATTATGTAACGTCCCCTTGTTTCTCACTGCTTTCCTCACTCTTTCTCTGTTGATGAGATCTGTTGACATTTCGCTCCCCGGCCTCTTAACTATTGACCGGCTAATTCCATTAAATCATACTTTGAAGTGCTGGAGAAGAGTTTCTCATCGCTCAAAACCCTCAGAGAGGCACGATAATGCAGCTCTCACAGGCTCTGATATAAGACAGAGAGAAAAGTGCAAGCAAATCTGTTTCTTCCTCAGTATAGAAGACTACTGTAACACCAACGCTATCTCACGGCCAATTCGTACGTATTTTACGAGGTGGCTTGCTCGTACGAATTTGTATGACCTCACTCGTACGATTTTATACTATTTGTCTAAACCCCAGTGAAGGTTAGGTTTAGGGGCGGGGTTAGGTGTAGGTCATTCGGACGAATTGTGCAACTCGTAAAATACGTACGATTTGGCAACAATGCAGCTCAATCTATATACAGCTGTAGATAGTACCAGCCTTTGTAGAAAAAATAAAAGATTTTGACTGATGTTGACCTTCTCCTGTTTCTATATTATTTTGTCTTTTGACTGAAAATAGTCATTAAAGAATTGTAGTTTACTGTGCTGGATGCTTCAAGCATGGGAGTGAATCTTGAGCAGGTGTGAACCTTAACAATGAGAGCAGAAGAAGAAGACTGACTCATACCAATGCTAAGAGCGACTGAATCCAAACATTGTACTAATCTTCATTTCTTTTCAAGCATGTTACAACAAACTGTTGCCAGGAACTAATGATATTACCTCTGAGTACAGCTTCATCTGGGAGAGCCAACAAAGACTAAAGACAAAAAGAAACAAAAACCCTGGCAGAATATTCTCTCTAATACACTCTGAGCCTTCACATACTTTTTTTTATTGAAATTGATCGCTTTGCATTAAAAGGTAAAATATTCCTGACCACGTACTACATACCTGAAGCTCACATAAAAGATTACTTTAAAACTAAAACATCATTCATTGTGATTTTAAGTGACATCCATACACAATGGATACATTTAATATACTGTATGTTCAGAATACATAACTCTGTGTAGTATAGCTGACTCATTCTATTGATTATGAAAAACGAGCAAGTTAGTCAGAAGCAAAGATCTGCAATGAAACCTGGCCTTCTGGACCACCTGTACTTACAGAAGACCATCTGACCTTGAGTAGCCTTGAGACTCCTTTACACTTGTTTTTTACATGCACTTCATGTCTGGATTGCAGTCCATTGCACCTCCAATGTGATCGGATAGAGATTGGATGCATTTACACCTGGCTCTCAATGTATTCAAGTGCAATCCTATTGCGATCTGATCACTGAAATCACACGATAATGCAGGTGTACAGGAGGCCTGACGTTGCTATCTGACAGATGAGGATGCTCATGTGTGCAGATGGTTGGCCAGCACTCTGAGAGTAACGGGCAGGGAAGCTGGCACTTCATCAAGTTGCAAACCACTGGGAAATCTCAGCCAGAGAAAGAGAGTGCAATGGAAAGATGAATGACTTCATTGTACTTTCCAAGATTATAAATGCTCTTTTTGTTCTTGGTTTTTGTTTGGAGAGCTCTTAGGAGCTCCTTTAGATATTCACAACCAGCAGTTGTTTCACATAAATAATTTTGACCAATTCTTGGCCATGTCAGGACACCTAGCCAGATACCAAGAATAACATAAAAGGCCGGCTTGAATATGCTTAAAATAATTGGTTGAGATCTGGGGGAATATTTTATGGAGTAATGTGTTTCAACTGGAACTTTTTGGACCCATGCATCAACGGTATATCTGGTCCAAAATAGGCGAGGCTTATGAGCAGAAAAACACCATTCTCATGGTCAAACACTGAAGTGGACTTGTCTTGTTAACTGTAGCATGAAGTGAAAATATTGACTTTATGAAGTGCATCACAGTTTCTTTAAAGCATCAGGCCATTTTGGCAAAGACTGTGATGCCTTTGGTGCAGAGACTGAAGCTCGATGATCAATGGACTTTCCTACAGGACAGGCATCCCAAAGTACACACCCAAATCTGCCAAAACTTGATCAGGGATCGTTGGTAGAATGTTCTTGAGTGGCCTGCTCAGTCTTCAGATTTAAATTACACTGAACATATTCGAAGAATATTTGAAGAAAGCAATAGAAACATGAAAACCAAATATTATCAGGGAACTGGAATCTTTTTTTAGGCAAGGGATCAGCCAAGATTGCAATAGAGCGCTCTCAGAAGTGTCTGTGTTCATGGGGGAATAATAATAAAACATTATACACCAAATTTGACTCTTTGAATGTTTTTTGAGCCATTTTTTTATCAACTTTACATTCTCAGGATCACTCATATGCATGCTAATAAACTCTCTATAATAGTTTACTGATGCCTTTGTTAAACTGTTTTCATGAAATGCTGTTCTCGGTAGCAAAATGTGTTGCAGGTCTAGGGGTTGATATTTTTGATTGCAGCTGTACCGTACATGTAAAAAATAGAGACAGTTCGCCTGCCCTTTTTGTAATGTAAGGAATGGTTGGAAGGCTTTCAACAGAAACTCTTCTCTGGTTTTTGTTTCATATTTTTCCAGGATGACAAAACTAAAAGACTGATATGAAGTAAAATGAAGCCAAAATATTAGCAATGGAAATCTGTCTCCAAATCCTCGAAATCTGCATGTGATAGCACATATGAGACTCTATTCGCCTGCACAATTTGAAACCAAAATGCCTTACAGGAAACCGAGCAGGAGTGATCATCAGCACTGGCCTTTATACATGACTCATGTCATGATGAATCAGGAGAACATATTGCTCATGCGTGAGTATATTTATATACCCTGTTAGTCAGTAGAGGATCTTATAGCACTTTGGTGATCTGACAGAGCAAAAATGTATAAACTTGCATCATGAAAACAATGGCAAGAATATAAGGAACTGAAAAATTAATAACAATAACAGATTTGTTGTGCAACTGGCAATAATTGTCAGGTGTGGATACCAGGAGCTGGTGTGGGATAAATCAGTGTCCCGAGGTGGATGAGAACACAAATAGAACTTCAAATTCCTCAGAATTCCAACCCATTCATGTTTTTTTTATCAGTAAAGTGATAAAGCATTTAAAAGGCGCACCTTTCAAACAGTCATTCACCTCGCAGCGCTTGCTTAGGAGTGTGTGATAAAAAGGTTATTGAGTAATTCATATTAATGCACCAAGGCCTCACTCATGACAATGGCCATATTGAGGATGTGTAAATTCAATTTATAAAGCGCAATCCTGTTCCAAAGAAAGCTGCAACCATATCCACACATAATAGCAAAATGGGTGCTATTAAACCACCCATTGGAATGAATCCGCACTCACACACATGCACACGCTATTGTGAATATAACATCCTGGGCATTGCAGATGGAGGACGGTGCGCTTCCTTTCATTATGTGGCCACCCCAAGTGACACCATGCCACCTCAATCTTTCCTTTTTTTCACTCTTATCTCTCCACGTCCTCTCTGGTCTGAGTCAGATACGCAGCGGGTCCTCAGGAGAGACTGTCAGCCTGCCTGAGCAAATAGCATCTCACCCAGAGAAGCCCACCACCTGGTTTCCCCTAAAAATCCATGCAGGAAGAGTGAATGGATGGATACCGCAGAGCACTACGGGGAAGATCTCACCTCTCACGCATCCCAGGATCAGACTGAAACGGCACACACCAGGGCCTCGATGCTTTCCAAACTCTGAAAATACATTTTTGGATGCGAGTGTCGGAATTTCATTGGTTATTTGCAGAACAGCTGGTGTTCTGTGAAAGATCCAAAAATGAAGGGGTTTGGATTTGATGAAAAATTCCACTCAATTTAATTCAGCTTTCATGATAAAGACCTTCACAACCACATATGCAAATTAAGTGAAAAATTTTGGTTTTCTATTGTAATATATTTGGCATTATTTTTCTTATTATTACACTTTATTTATTTTAATACATAGCCATACAATATATTTTTAATAGCATCAAATCAGAATATAAATTCTTAAATATAAAAGAATCATCTATCTAAGTGTCAGTGGAATTTTGGAGAGGAATTGAAAAGCCAGTGATTCGAACCAGATCTGGTCTGCCACTCATCAGAACAGCACCACCTCCCAACACTGGTGATGTGGATGGCAGCTGAATGAAACGAGGGCGTTCAGGAGCACCGAGTAATTGCAGAGGAGGGGGGTATTGACTAGGATAATAGGACAAAAATAATGCCCCCCAGCCCCTAAAGCTATCAGCCGCCTGTGGCAGGCCTCATTGAGCAGGCTCAGAGTATGGGGGTGAATATTTCAAGACCTGATTGGTAAAAGCCTTCGATTAGTAGCGCCTCTTTAATATCAATTATCGGTTGATATTGGTCAGGGGTCAAAGCATGATGAAAGACCCACCAGTGTCACCATAAAACACAATGAGGAGTAATATTTCCCAATTTCACTCACTTATGAAGGGTTCCCCACCCGTCATCTAATCGACTGCCTAACCAGCGCCGCCCATCCCCACCAAACAAACAGTGGCACGGTTCTCCTTTCACGGCTCAGTGCTCGCTGAAGCATAGCCTCCTCTCCTCCTGCATCTGTCAGCACACTTTCATCCCGTCTGCACATGTGAGTGACATTAAATGGGTCTTGCGTGGGGCTTTAGAGATGCCAGCCGGACCGTAGACAAAGTCATTTCCATCCCCTGTAGTTTTCCTCGTCTTCTCACCTCATGGTAATTTCTCCCATTTGCATTTTGCCACAACCAAACATCCCAATCGTCTCGCCGCATGACACGCTCGCCATGCGTTCACTTCCACGCTGCAGCCGTGTCCTGTCTAACAAGAATATATAGTTCCATTAAGCCCCAGCTGATGAAAATGATTATTTAATCATTTTATTAAGCCGGTTTAATTGAAACCGTGTGATAAATGTTTGAGAGGGGCCCTGCGAGCGGAGAGGGTTAATTGGGAGCCCGTGTGGCGAGGTTCACCTTGACTGCTTTCTGTCGGATGGAGACGATCAGGTGCCAAGCTGATGCAGCACAGCCGGTCGTTCAAGGCCAAAACCTCAAATACTCTTGTCCAGAGCATCCTTAAAGACACACTGGACCTCTCAGACAAGAAGCTCTGTGTATTTCTGCAGATTTTAAAGGTTACAACATCATCAGAGGCTTTTTCTTCAGGCGATTTATGAAAAGGGTTCATTATGAGTCACACTCCCAAGAACATGAGGTAGATTTGAATGATTTTTCGGGATTATAGAACAGTCTTTGTCGAAAGCATTCGATGTACTGTGTGTGTCCAAAGTTCGGGGTGGTTGTCACAGCATTGCTTTGTGTTGCTAAGTTGTTCTAAGTTGTTGTTATGGTGGTTGCAAAATAACTATAGTATTTAAATCAGTTTAAGATAAAACGACAACACATGGTCAAAATGTGATATTGAACTAAAATAAAGTTATGCCATTGCAAACGGATATCTTCTACTTATCTGAGTATTTTTAAACATGAGTATCAGTTCTTCTACTTCAGTGGAAGATGTATTTACCTATGCCATCTCTGACTATAAAACACTTTTTTTCAAATCTTTTTTTTTTTTTTTTTTTTTTACATGGCTGTATTAATAAGGGACGTCCATTATACCATCCATTTCAGATTTCTTTATTGTACTGTAACTTCATGACTTCTGGCATAAGTGAAACATGCTATGAAAAAATACACATTTATTTATTTATTTAAATTTTTTTTATTTTATTTTTATTGTAATTGCAATTTTACATCTCACAGTTGCGGCAATTATTCACTTTATTTTTACAGAATTGTGCCCTTTTTTATGTCTCACTTTATATCTTTGCTCCTGTGGCTCACTGGTAGAGCATTTTGTTAGCAGTGCAAAAGGTCATGGGTTCAGTTCCCAGGAAACACACATACCGATAAAAAAAAAAAAAATATATATATATATATATATATATATATATATATATATATATATATATATATATAGCCTGAATGGACTGTAAGTCGCTCTTTGGATTAAAGTGTCTGCTAAATGCATCAATGTAAATTCCTAAAACTTCATTTTAAAAGTAGCTATTTAACTGCAAGTTGGTTAGATTGATTTACATTATACACTTCTGAAAGTTAAATAGAAATAATAATCTTAAAGTCATAGTTAACAAAGTTTTTTTTTTTTAATTTGCAGATCAATTTCAGGATGCAATGCATCAGTGGGTTCCTATGTTGTTTGGGTCCCAGCATTCATTGAAATATATTTTGTATTCAGCAGAAGTAATTTACTGTAGACTTGGAATGGCATGAGGGTGAGTAAATGATGACATTTTGATTTTTTTGACAAGATATCGTTTTAAGTATAAACCATAGCAGTGTTGCAGCTTAGTGAGCACCCATAATGGGCAAACGAACAGAATCGTGATTACTAACAAATAGCCGTGAAGCACATTTATATTGGCTTCATGGTTTTATGTAAGTGATTGAGGTAATGACCGTTTGACAATATATCAGGCTTGACATAACTGCTGGTCTTTTATCTTCTTCTGCTTCCTGATTGGCTCCTGTCGCAATCTATTGATCCAATGGGAACTACTTATCATAATTCTCTGGATGGATTTCCAACTTAAACTTCCATTAAAGAGGGAATGCAAAACACTCCCGCTTCAATGTTTGTGTCAGTGTAGTGGATGTGATGCCCTGCACAGCCCAACACAAATTTGTATTGTAGGAAAGCGAAAAATATATATATAAAGGAAGCATCTTGGGGCGCTTTGAAACTGATTAGGAGTAGTGCTCGAGGACGAGATTAGACCAGTGCGAGATAAATCTTTGTGTGTTGATACGTATTTCTCTCGTTTTTTTTTCTTCTTTCCACCCTTGTTTTCTTGGCGATGTCAAATTAGCATCAGAGGCGCAGACAGGCTTCCCGTCCTCTTTGTTGTCTGCCATTCCTCACTGCCGATGTGGATCCCCATTGTGTGATTCCGTCTTTAATGATAAGTGACATTAAAAAAGGATAAGCACTTTCCTAGTCAATGACTAACCGAGGGTCATCCTCCCTAAACAGGAACCACCTTTGCTCCCATAAAGCTTAATGAATACGCTAATCCTGATAACTATCAGAAACGGGAGGCCATTTTCCTGCCAACAAATGTCTTTTTCTGCATTATCCAGAGGTTGGATGAAAGAAATAGCGAGTGACCGAGAAGAACTGAAGAGAAGCTTTCATGAATAATGAAATGAGAGGAGGAGAGGGGGCAATCTTTCATTCACCGTGCCTTATTACACAGATAAAGTGCCTTTTGAGGTGCATTCTAATGCGCCAATATAATACGAAACATGAATGGAGTAAGAGGGATAATCGCTAGCTCTTCTTTTCATGTTCCGGTGGAAGGACAAGCACTGAGTCCCTTTGTTCTCTGGAATGGCGGGACGCCGTTGAAGAAAGGCGTCTCTGATTTTAAGGATATGTTTAATAGACTGTGGGGTTTAGCTGTCATGTCAGGAGAGCATCCCTGCGTGCAGTTTAGCAGTGGGGACGTCGCTGTTTTGTGCTTGTTCTACACAGCAAGGCATCTCGTGTGTTGAAGTTGGCGTCGTTAGACACGGAGCCGAGGGCGGGTGGTTTAGGTTACGTGTTTGGAATCAGCCTTATATGAACAGAACAATGACTGGAGAGAGAGAGATGAGCAATGGATACGTGGTGTATTTTATGCTTATGGACCACAGAAAGGGTAAAATTATTTTAGCGTCCACACCAATGGATGATATTTGTTCTGCTTAATCTAAACCTTTTAGTCGTTTGCCGTTGTTTTTATTGTTCATCGTCTGGAAAAAATATGATTGTGTCGATTCTCCTGTGTCGATATTTTGTAACTGTTGTAGTGTGGACTTACCTGTTCTTGTAGAACAGCCTGTCATGTAAATAGATTTCTAATCAGCAATAAATATAAAAAATTCTGATCAAACCCTATCAATTGCATGCTTAAAATAACATACCGGTTAAAGCCCCGCCCATTTTAAGTCAACCAGACACACTTCCAGATTAAACCCCGCCCACTTTCTGCCAACCTTAGTGTAACATCTCTGGTCCAAATAACGAAGCAGAAAATCACATAAAAAAGGTAATAAAAAAAATAAAAAATAAAAAACGGAAAATGTGTAACAAATAAAAAACTAACTCAGGTTATCCACAGACGAGAAAGAAAGTAATCAATATCCGACAAAGAAACTGAGGGATCTAAACTGCTATAAAAATTAAAACTGAAATTAAACCTGTGTGATCTAATTAATCTAACTAACTGGTAAAAATTTAAATGAAGCTGTGAGGGACTGAAGTGCAGTTAATTTGATGGATCGTACTGTTGTTTAACAACATACTGGTTAAGGGGGGGGGGGGGGGTGAAATGCTCGTTTTCACTCAATATCCTGTTAATCTTGAGTACCTATAGAGTAGTACTGCATCCTTCATAACTCCAAAAAGTCTTTAGTTTTATTATATTCATAAGAGAAAGATAGTCTGTACCGATTTTTCCCGGAAAAACACGACCGGCTGGAGGCGTGACGTGTGGGCGGAGCTAAAGAATCACGAGCGCCAGTAGGCTTTTGCGATGAGAGCATGTGGAAGCTGTGACATTACCGTGAGGAAAAAATAACATCATCCAAAACAAACCATGGCTTACAGACAGATCCGGCGTATATTTATGATCCAGAATCAGATCCAGAGGCTGAAACTGAACGAGAGCAGCAGCATCAACGACTCGCTCCGAGCGGGGCTCGAACCCGGGTCTCGGCATGGGAGGCGGACGCACTAACAAGGAGGCAGAGATATTTGAAGCAGTTTTAATCACCGCCTGCTGTTCCAACACACGATCGTGACCCTTTTTCCTTGGGATTGCATCATCCTTAAGAAATAAACAATACGCAAATCCGTCGTCAAACTGGGCCTTGTTTGTAAAACAAGCATCTTCGAAATGCAGGGAACAAACACTTGCACAACTCCGTTGATGCTCTGTAAAAATAAACTCCATCCACTGGTCCCTTAATGCTGTTTTTTATGGTAATCTGTGCAGGGTTGTCTTGCCCTGGCAACCAAAAACACACTCCTTTTGTGACATTTGGCGACGCTCTCGCTCTGATCAGTGAAGTCTGTTGTGCTCTCAGTGCTCTGCTATACGGGAGCGTGCACTCTTCCGGCAGAAGTGCCTCAGGACCCATATAAGGAAATTCCGCTCCATCTAACGTCACACAGAGCCATACTCGAAAAAACACTTTCCGAAACTTGTGACAAACCTTGGGAACAAAAATACTCCTTCAAACGTACAACTTAATTTTTGAAACTTTGTCCATGTTTAGCATGGGAATCCAACTCTTTAACAGTGTAAAAAACTCTTTGTAGACAAAAATGACATGATCTAGGACCTTTATACAGTGGGTGCCACACGATTATTAATGAGTTTATGGTTATAGTTATCATCTGTGAGCCCTAAGTCTTTTCTAAACCTATCAAGAAAGCATTTATATGATCACTTCTATAAGTTCTAAGATACCTAATTGTCTGTAATTTAATACAAAAGTAAGAAAATACAAGTATAGTGTTATAAATGTACATTAAACTTTAATAATCAAAAAAAAAAAAAAAAAACTTTAAGTACATGCATCATCATAGTCAGTTAATAGGGTATTTTATTTCTGTTTGCTTATAAGACCTTGTGTCTTCAGCAAAGCAACATATTAACGTCTTGTAGTTTAGTAGAGAAAGTTTTTTACTGTGACATCAAGAAGTAGCTAAGAAGAAATTAACATCACTTCGACTTCATTGAAAAGAAAAGCATGCAAAGTATTTGTTATAGGTGAATATTTTCTACTGAATGCAAAAAAACTGCATGATAATTATGGTTTATGCCGTGCATCATTTTACTCTTAACAACAGAACGAAGATGAAAGCATACTTTCATCATTTCCATTTGGCGCATATTGAGTAAACAGGGTCATGACAATGAACTGCATTTCTCGAAGGTACGGCACATACGTCGTTTTCCTTCTCAAAATACTTTTATGAAAGCAAAAGCACGATACGTGTTGCATTTTAATAGCTGAACTTTTGTCAGAATGAAATTTAATGCAATAATAATAGCTGAAATGTCCTTGCCGTGTTTGCAGTCCTTATTTCGATGTGTCGCCTCTGTCATTTTAAAATAATGAAAACCAATGACTGCAGGCCTTGACGCATCCAGCAATTACACACCATATAATCAGAGAAACAAAGCAAGAGTGACTTTGTTGTTGTGTTTCAACAAATAAAGTCATAATTAATTACGGACAACATTAATCCAGATTTTTGAAGGAGCAATGTCACTACAGTTCAAGGAAAGAGGGCTGGAAGCAGGCTGTTCATAAGGTTCGACTGAAAACACCTGTCCACAATTAACACCCTGAAACCTTAAATATCCATTTAACTGCAGCTTCTGAGGTTTACAGGGTTTTAAAATAGCAATAAAATAAATATATATGCGCATTACATGCAGTTAACAATATTAGAGTTTGTCAGAACTGTCGACTTATTTTTCTGTAATCCATCGCACCATCTAAAGAAAATCACTTTTGTCGCCAATGAGCTTCCGTATGAGCCACAGATCTTAACTTTGATACACATCGTCATCCCCCAATGATCAGTTGTTCAAAGCAAAGATTAATCCAGTCAAACGAAGCACCGGCGGCTTTCATTGACCCAGAGAGGAGATGCAATATCTCATAAAAACAACTCTGTACTGTGTTACGATAACCATCCAAACAAGCTGCTTTGCCGGTGTTGTATCAATTGATTCGGGCTTAGAGCTCATTTATCAGTTTGTGAGCTGCCTTCGGGTCAAAGAACAGAGAAACCACAGACTGGAGGAGAGGAAAGGAGAGATATCATTAATTGGGAGCGCTGCTGTTCTTTTGAATACAGAAATTGAAGGGAGCATGTGTTTTGTTTTTGCATACATTGATTTTTTACCTTCATTTCACTCTCTTGGAGTGAGTTCTGGAGCAGTTCTATGTTATTTTCAGAGACTGAGCGGGGAGCCTGATCCCTGAAAGCTGTCATCTAATTAATCACACCAATCAATGGATGCTGCTTGGCTGGATTTGAGCCGTGAGCCAGGGAGTACATGCCAACACCTGTTACCCAAGCAAAAAATAATAGCTAACTGCATACTGAACACCATGTACTGCATACTGTGTACTATTTCAGTATTAAAAGTAATGTCAGCAATGCATTATGTAAGAAAAAACTTGCTCAGTGTGTTCATATGATCTTGTTATGTGCTTGTTCAATTTGGTAAAAAAGTACTAAAAGAATGCAAAATGAAATGAATCAACAAAATAATAACCAAAATAAATAAATGAAAATAATTAAACAGAAGTTTGATCGGAAGTATGTTTTCACAAGCTTCTTGTTTTTTTTTTTCTTCTTCTTAAAATTCTGACTTTATATCTCATAGCAGCAAAAATAAATAAATAAATAAAACCCCACATAACCAAACAAACAAACAAATCTAAATTACACAACAAAAAGTCACAAATACTATTGTCAATTTCAATTTCAAATCACTTGGGAAAATTAAAATGTATCAGTTTCCACAAAAAATACTGGGCCATTTTCAACATTGATAATAATCAGAAATGTTTCTTGAGCAGTAAATCGTCATATTTTCATGATTTCTGAAGATCATGTGACACTGAAGACTGGAGGAATGATGCTGAAAATACAGCGGAGCATCACAGACATAAATTACACTTTAACACAGATTCACAGAAGAACAGCTGTTTTAAATTGCAGTGGTATTTCACATGTTTTTTGGCCAAATAAATGCAGCCTTGAGGAAAAGAACAGAAGAGACTTATTTCAAGAACATTATAAAAAAACCTACCAACCCAAAACATTAAATTCGATAAATTCCATGTCAAAGAAAATTCACAGTAAATGTCAACATTATATGTAAAATATACTGCAGAAATAGCATAAATACAGTCATAATGTCATGTTTGATTCATATATGCGTCTGTGGTTGTGTCCATCAGTGGAGACAGACACTTCCACCTGTATTTTGAATAACATTATTTCAGCGATGCATGCTTGAGGTGAATGTGTTACAGCACTCTGCATTGGTTGCTATGGTGATGTGTTTGATGTGATTTCACTTGTTTCATCTGAACATCTCTCAAGGTGAGGAGTCAATGTATCATCGCAGTAACACGTCAGAATTAAACAGCATCTGGTCTCTAGCCATCAACAAGACTGGACTAAACCAGGATTAAACCTACTAGATTCATTACAGAGCTGGAATCTGAGGGCCGGACGTCAACACTGCGGGTTATCAGGTGTGTTAAGGTGAAACTCAGATGAGGAGACTGTGGTGTGTGAGGCAGTGATGTGTTGAAGTCTCGGAGCGTCTCACCTATGCTCTGCATGAATGCCAACTTTATAATTGGTCTTGTTGTGAATTCCCACTGCTCAGAGCAGACTCATTTGGCCAGGTGGCCATGCTGAAATATAATGTTTAATGAAATAGCCGGATGTTTGATGGAAGTGTGCATGTTTATACATGGCTCTGCAGAAGAGTATAACTAGATTTTTATATTTTACAGTGGTCCCTGACTGTGCATTCCTCATTTCTGTAGCTCAAGCAGAGCATGACGCCAGTAATGCAAATATGGAATTCAAGTCCCAGTGAAAACATGCTGAAAAATGTATATTCACATCCTACAATATACTGGATAAACAGACTCCTAAATGCTTGGCAAGGCATTGCAATGCGGTTGCTAAGATGCTGTGAGTGGTTTTTAACATGTTGATACAGTCTGGTGGAAAAGAGTTGGGAGCTTCATATTTCAGTATTATCAGTTTTTGAGGTTTCGCTGGGATTGTTGATATTCAAATAGCCTTTGTCTGGCTATATGAATATTTCAATAACAGGCAGGTGGACCTTTGTATTGAGGATGGCCAACTGACTTAGATGTATGAACACATGCCTAGTTTGATTGCAGCTAGAATATGAAAAATACTACTTGTCTTTAACCGAAATGGAACATGTGTTGTGATTGTGGGTTGATTTCTTAGAGCAGATCCTGACAATAGACTCTCTGTCTGTGGTTGTGCTCTGGAGAAACACTCATAAGTGATTGTGACCTACTGTAGGTCTGAGGTCTGGTTTCTGGTCACATTACATTACAAGCTTGCTCATGAGCGGTTGTCTAAAGTAGAACCACAGACAGGAAAACAACCTGTTGTCTGCTGATATTCCAGTAAAATCAACCTAAAACCCACTTTCCTCTGGTTTCTGGTCACATCAGGGACAGTCGTGTCTTGTGTATGATTTTGTGTGTGGATGAGCCAACCCCAAGACAAACAGGCCTATTTATTTCCACAAACTTATAACTGAGCTGCTTTAGAGTTTACAGTTCTCATTTAACCGGCACTTCTTAAAATTTCTTAATTTCTTTCTTGTTTTACTGTCTGGTATGGAAGCCCGTTTAGCCACTGAACAAAAAAAATGTAACTCAACTTTTTATCTCACAATTTTGCCTTTTTTCTAAAGTTATAAAGTCAGGTTTGTGAGATACAGTAGGTTGACAAGCAAAATGGGCTTTACCGCCGCGCATACCGCCGTTACTTGTTAAAATTTGTAATTCTGAGAAAATAGTTTTTTTTTTTTTTTTAAACTGGACTTTGGATTCTGAGTTTGTCACAATTATGAGAAAAGTAAGAATTTCTGATATAAACTTGCAATTGCGAGTAAAAAAACAGAATTGTAAAATATATAACTCCTAATTTTGATTTTATATATCACAATTTTACGAAAAAAAGTCAGAATTTCAAGTAAAAAGACAGAATTTTGTGATAAATAACTGCTAATTTTATGTTTATAGATCACAATTTTACAATAAAAAAGTCAGAATTGTGAGATGTATGACTCTCAATTTAGAGTTTTTATCTCATGATTCTGAGAAAAGAAGTCAAAATTGTGAGAGATGAATTCACAGTTGAAAACACCAGAATTGCAATATATAAACTGTCATTCGCAAGAACAAAGTCAGAATTTTGAGTTTATTTATCTTAGTTCAAAATTGCTAGATAAAAACTAGCAAGAATAAAAATAAAAACACAAAAAATAGAATTGTGAGATAAAAAGTGACAATTAACACTTTTATCCAAAGCCACTTACAGTGCATTCAGTCTAACAATTTTATCTACACACACACACACACACACACACACACACACACATATATATATATATATATATATATATATATATTAGTGCTGTCAATCGATTAAAAAAAATTAACTAATTAATCGCACAATTTTTTTAAATTAATCGCGATTAATCGCAATTAAAAGACTGAAACTTTTTGGATATGTAAATGTAAAATGTAAATAATTAATGTAAACTCAAGACAAAGAAACTATTTAAATTCAAAATATGATTGTTTATTGGAATTTTTGTTTAACTTGTAACACAGATTTTCTCATGTAAACAACATACCTGCAATAAACCATCAATATCCTCCAAATTAACTGTTGGCTTGAAAGCCATATTTATTACAGAAATAAAAACACAGGCATGTAAGTACCATTTGAATTTCAAAACAATCAATGCCAATAAAAAACAAAAATGATTTCCATGTTGAATTCTAAGTGGACTGCAAAAAAATTCAAAAGTATAGTCATTGCCAGTGCTTTAAGTGGGCCGGTATGCACTGGTACCGCCACTTCCAAATATAGCTCTTGAGCGTACCACCACCTCTCCGTGCGCCCAGAACGTGCTTGTAGCGTACCGGTACGCTCATTTGGACATCTGCTTTAATAGAGGTTTTAATCTTTTACCTGCACTGCCGATTTTCAGAGCGCCCTTCACAATGCAAGCTTCCTAATTCATCCCACTGAGAGCAGAAACTACATTACCCATTCACCCTATACAAGTGAATAGCGCATGTGTCGCTTTTCCCACTGTTAAGTGTCAACAACTCAACGTGCCCGGAGAAGGTGTGTGAAACTCGTTGTGAGTTATACTAAAGCAAAATCTTGAGTATTTATTGTCTGATAAACATTAAAAACTGTCTGCGGAGGTTGAGTCGTCCTGCAGCCCCCGCTGGCTGCTCATTGGCTGCAGCATCTTTTTTCTAAGTTCTAAAAAAATACCGTAGACGGCAAGGCACAAATTTAGATATTCATTTATCTAATTAATCTAAAGCCTATTCACAAAGACAATATGATCTTTTTGTCCCCTTTTTGTTTTAAAGCTTGATGAAGAGAGCGCAAGTTGCTGCAGCTGCGAGGAGGACAGTGATGCACGCGCACAGGGGTGATTGACAGTTCGCGGCACTGTGTACAAAAAATACTCCGCTACACAATTATTTCGTTATTTTCGCTTAAGCTTATTAACGTTAGCGTTACAGAAAGGTCTGATTTACGCACTGTTACAGTCATTGTTTTTTTTTTTTTAAACAATGACATTTGAGTTCATGATTTTAATGTTGCTGTTTCTTGTGGCAGACTAAATGAAGAGTAATGTTTCTTGTGGCAGACTGAAGAGTAATCCGGCAGAGTTTTATACTGAAACTTTCCGTCTAAAAGTCCTTCCTTGGTCTTATCCATATTTCTTTGCAAGTTGAACACACATAGGCCACAACTGGAAATAAAAAAAACTGCAACCGCGTTAATTGCGTTATTTTTTTTTTACGCGTTAAATATTTCAAATTAATCGAATGCGTTAACGCGCTAATTTTGACAGCACTAATATATATATAATTTTTTTCAGTGATGGAATCAGGATTCAAAGGTCTCGTTTCAAAGAGATATATTCTCTATCATGTTGTATTATTATTTTTATTTTATAAAAATTTTTGTGTTCCTTAGCAGGGGCGGAGCCAGAAGATGTAAACATTCGGGGCTTAGCCCAAACCTAGGGGGCTGCAGGGTTGTACTCCGCAGGGGAGATTTTTTCCCCCCATTTATTTATGTCAGCTAAATGCACTATTTTTCAGGCTGTTTGAGATAACAGAATGACTAAAAATCTATACACTATCTGGGAAAATGATGGTTACTCAGAAAAAAAAAAATATTCACCCAGTAGCTATATTTCTCAATTAATCTATCTTCTTATCCCACTAATGTGCCGAGAACAGTTGTAAAACATGCCCTGAAATAACTTAGCATTTGATACATTGGGATATATTGCTTTTGAATCTCTTTCTGGCCGGTGAGGTTTGCTGTTACAAGTTCCTTTTAAAAAAAATTGTTATGCCCATAATGTTAATTTCAGGCGGTTAGTCAGTGAGCTCGCTACGACGGCGGTGAAATAAAAAGCCCACCAGCCCCTAATGACAACGACGAAGAAGATGATTTATATTCTTCTTCGTTAGTTTTTATCAGCAGTTGGCAAACAAGCGAAGTGATGCTTTACCATCCGCCACAACGCACAGTAATAGAGCTTTTGTTTCTTTCTTTTTTTTTTGCCGCTCCAGTCTGAGAGACTGAGAGGAAATGAAACAAAGTTAAAGTTATTTTAAAAAAGCTAAAAGATTCGGGGCTTTTGACAAAACATTCGGGGCTTAAGCCCCATTAGCCACCCCCCCGCTCCGCCCCTGTTCCTTAGGTTCCTGTCATCTCAAAAGGCTAATTTCTGATGAGGAAAGTCTGGAAGAGGATGAGTTGCCAACTGAGTTGGCTGGAATCAAATTAAGACTTGGACACTTTGGCTAATTGCAAATTACAAAACCTGGAGCATGTGTAAAGGGCTCAAGTGGGACTTGAGTCCTCCTACCATTTTTTATTCATCATTAGTTCAAAGGAACAAGCCAAGAAATCTCATAAATGATTGGCATCTCTCAATGCAACAAGATGCGTGCACAAGTGACTTTTAGGATTGTGCTCTGATGGACACTGGAAATGTATAATTATTCAGACAGGCAGACAAACATAACAATGTCAATAACTGAGTGAAGTCAACGCCAAAGAGAGCACTGCACCTAAATAAGAAACATGTTTCCAAGGTAACATTGAACCTGTTTCCTTGCTTTCTGAAGTAACCAAGAATGTCATATTCATTTCAGATGCATTAAGCAGATTTCTGTTCTTACTGCTTAGCAGTTCAGACATTTTGACACTTATTAAAATGGCAGGAAATCTAAAATAATTCAACCGGAACTTAAGATTGTGTGTTTACTAAAGAATCTAGATGCATTTTTTTTTCATGCATTGTAATCAGCCAATAATCCAAAATCAAGAGGAGCACCAACTATAGCAAACTCTTTTAAAGCCATATGATAGATTTGTGTGAGGAAGCTAGAGCAATGCAACTTTTGAACAAGCACAGATTGGATTCCAGCAAGCCTGTGCAAAACTCAGAATTGAAGAATTGCTTCTCTTTCTCAAAATGTTAAAAACTTTAATTATACATAATTCATGGAACATTATTTATTTATTTATTTATTTATTTATTTATTTATTTATTTATTTATTCATTCATTTATTTATTTTTGATAAACTTTTGTTTTAACTTTTGTTTAAACTTTTGATAAACTTTTTTTTTGCATGCTCATCTATATCTATCTATCTATCTATCTATCTATCTATCTATCTATCTATCTATCTATCTATCTATCTATCTATCTACATATATATATATATATATATATATATATATATATATATATATATATATATATATATATATATAATTTATTTATTTATTTATTTAGAATGTTCAGAGAACATCAAACGCAATGGTCTAATAATGTTTGCAAAATGATAAAATGATGTTTCCTTGCTAAAGATAAATAAATAAATTTTACTTTTATAGATATTTTTTTTTCTCCAAAAAAGCAAAAACAAAACCTGTACCTTTTGAACAATCATAAAACATTTAGTAATAACGGTTTCATAACTGAAATACTAAACATAGGGAACACCTGGGAACAAGGCTTTGTCGAGCTGAAATTCAAAACTTATCTTGACTTTTGTCTTTTGTCTTGCTTTTCTAATAAAACTAAATTCAGTTTTACTTTTACACAATTCTGCATACTGTTTAAGATTCAGGAAGTGAACTGGAATTTAATATGCATGCTCATCTCTGTTCTAAACAGATTCCAGAGTTTTGACAGAGATGGAGATTGTCTGCAAGTGGTGACTTAAACTCCAAATGGGCAACTTTTGCTGAAATGTAATGAAATTGGCTTGCTTTATGACTAAAAATGGTTAACTGCTGATTGATTTATTTCACTGACAGTCATACTAGATAATACGTACCTATTTACATAAATTAATAACTTAAAACAAGACCTGATGTGTGCAAGAGAAGCAAACTGTGACCCCAAAGACTCAATGTTCCAGGGGTGACTGGATGAGAGATCCTCAGACAAAAGAAGGAATGTCACACTTCAGGAAGATGAGACGGACATTATGGGAAAAAAAGAAGTTTAACAACCCTGTAAAAAAAGAAAAGAAAAAAAAACCTGCCACTGTGACATTCATTCATTCATTCATAGAAAATGGACAGTGGTAGAATCCGAGGTCTTGTGATCAAGCTTCACTCAGCGTTCATCCACATCCATATCACCATGACCGTTTCCACCCTGCCATGATGCAATTTCTCCAAAAGTAGCTCCTGAAAAACACTGGCCAGTTAATCTTACCATATGGACAGATTGATAGACGCTAAGTGGCTTGCTCAAACCTTTCTGCCAAAAAAAATAAATAAATTTCCATTGTAATTCTGAACCAGCTGCTTCACGTCCTTTTTTGTCTCACGATGGATACGAGAGGGTGTATCACGTTTCCCGGCCATCTCATTCCTAATCAAATCGCAGGAATGGTTCCACACCCCCAACTTTCACAACAGGCTCTGACTCTTTGAGCATTCAATGCAGTAATGCTTTTAATTGAACTAAGAAGTGGCTCGTGGCTGGACCAAGAGGCCCCGCTAATGAAAGTTTATGTGACGTGTTGAAAGCATTGCCCCATTAGCGGGCTGATGGCATAGCCTCATTTGGGTTTGTGAACATCATAAAGCAGAGGAACAATAGGAGAACATCTGCTCCTCGAGCCTCCTGAAGGTCTCAGACTCAGCAGCCTATTGTCTAAACACCTGTGTGGACGTTAGAGTTTGTAAAGATGTAGAATTAGTTATAGAGTTTCCATACAGTGACAGTGATGTAAATAGAGGACTTTAAAATCAATGTTATTTTCCTAAATTGTTGTTTCTTTCATCTATCATTTCAAATTCCATTTTCCCCATTCTAATTGCATTTAATGATTAAATATAAAATATATTATTTAAAAAGCATTTTTTAGGGCCCTGTAATATATATATATATATATATATATATATATATATATATATATATATATATATATATATATATATATATATATATATATTTCTGTGTTTTCCATTTTAAGTTTTTTTTTTTTTTTTCATTTCCAGCAATCCAAACATCTATTATTGTCATCCTTTTTATGCCAACTCCCCCTTTTTTTCTCAAATTATGGCAAGAAACATTAATTTATATTTTAATCAAAGGAATATTAAACAAACCCTCAATTCATTCATTTATTTAAAAAAAGTGCTGCAAAACAGATTTACTGTTGAAATTAAAACATGAAAATGTGTCTCATATTCCTTAAATATAAAGTTTTAATAATAAGTGTATTTTTAATAATAGTAAGATGTGTATTCTTTACAATGTAGAGTATATTTCTCTCATAATTTACTCAAGCTAAACCAAACTTTTATTTTGACGTATTGCTATGAAGAGTTTTATTTGTGTCTGTGTGTGTGTGTATGTCAGTATTTTATTTATTTATTTTATTTTTGTTCAGATAAAACTTCATGTATTTATGTCCTCATGCGCTCTTAAGCAGATGAAACCAAGCATCTGTGCCAGTCATTCACACAGAGACACGCAGAAGATGCAGGATACATATAAAACAGTCTTTTTGCGGTTTAATATTCACAGACACTAGTCCATATCGCCATTTGATTTAAGTTTACAGACTTACTTTTGATTTATTCATTTAAAAATTTGACAACTTCCATGAAATTCCACATTACTCAGTGAATTCCATTTGTTTGACCGGATTTTGCGATTCCGTCTATGTTTTCTTCATCCCAGAAATCATAGGGACCTATGTAAATAAATGCAGTTTTTATTTGGAAGTAGCAAACAGAATATGACAGATAAAAATAAGCAGAGTTCATGACTGTGTACAAACACCGGAAAGTGTCAGCATGCCAGTGTCAGTTTTAGCATAACACCTTAGCTGTTCATCAAGCCACTAGTGGCAGTGATGTGTACCTGTCACCCGTGTGTCTATTAATATCAATGTGTTGTGTGCAACAATCTGCCGTAGGAACGAAAGCTGAGGTGTCATCTAGTGAAAGACAGTCACTCTATCTCTTGGTACCGGCCCAGTTTCACATAGCTCCTCAAACAAGATTAGCATTTGTTAGCGGTGTATTTATACCGAGTGTCAGCCCGCTGAATCGGTAACCCCACGCTTCTGCTCTGTGGGGAGGCTGGAATTTGAACACCTGTGTAACTACAAGGACAGAGCTGAAACCCATCCGTCAAAATAGCTTAACGCTAATTCCAAACAGGACGCTTCAAAGACATCTAGAGTCACCGATTGACGGTTAGCTTATATTTATAGACTGAGGTCTGGACCATCACGACGGCTTCAGAGTTCACTAAAGAACTGTTTCTGGCAGTCGGTCAGCATGCAGATGGCCACTATTAAAGGAACCGTTCCCTAAAAAGATGAAAACATAATAAAACTGATCATAAGACTTCTGTGTCACATTCCAAGTCTTTTAAAGTTATTTGATAGCCAAACAGAACAAAAAAACTAATTTGTTATTTGCTGATAATCTTCTCTTTAAATGAGCGACTCACCTCGAGAATCAGGTAAGTCTTATTTATGAATTTATGAATGAATCACTCAGACCACCTGGAAATACAATTAAAAATGTTAACATCAACCCCAGCAAACATATTATTTTGGTTATATATATATATATATATATATATATATATATATATATATATATATATATATATATATATATATATATATATATATATATATATATATAATTTTTGACATTCTATTTTTAATATTCTTAGAACATTAAAATGTCCTGTGTACTTGTCAACATTAGAATGTTATTTAAAAGTAACTAAAGAATGTTACAAAGAAGCAAAGAAGCATTTCTTAGAACGTTCACCAAGGACAATTGACATTATAAAGACGTTTCGACAATGCTGGTCTTCAGAACATTTTAAATATATAAAAATAAAATAAATAAATGTATGCATTTAGCAGACACTTTTATCCACAGCGATTTACAGTGCATTTAGACTATCAATTTTTTACCTATCATGTGTTCCCGGGAAATCGAACCCCCAGCATTGCGCTTAATAAGGCAGTGCTCTACCAACTGAGCTACAGGAACACTCTTAATTTAATTAGTTTTCTCTTAATGCTATGAGAACATATATCAAATATTAATAAGAGCATTTAATAAATGTTACTTTAAGAATGTTCTGTCCTAATATTTACAGTTTATAGCTTAAAAAAATATAATAATAATAAAGTTTGAGAACATTCCCTGTTAAATTATTAGACTGATATAAGAAGCCTTACATTAAGTGAAAAAAATATTTTTTTTTCATCGAGATTGGTTTTAGGTCAAAGATTTGAAGATCGCACTTGTCACAATGTCATTTTTTTATTTATTTTTTTGACCATAACCAATGTTGTCTGCGCCTGTGCGTTTCAAGTGAGTACACATGTAAAGCTGTAACTTTTCAAAAGCATCCTTTTTCCTCTTCACAAATTACAAAGTTAGCACAGCAGTTTTTCTAGACAGGACATTAAGTTTACAAGCCATATTTAAGTTTAAAAGCCTGGAGTAAATTAAAGTGACCTCACACACTCAAGCTAAGTTTGTTTTTTGCAGACACTGCTGCCACAGTAAATCAGGTTTATGTTTCTGAATTCATCATCCGGCTTTGCTTTACGCAAAACAAGCCTCATATTACAGGAGCACTGCAGAGGCCAGTGGCATTGACTGTTCTTGGCACTCGTGAGTAAACATCATTGTTCTAATACCTGTGAGTGTATAATATACGGAAAACATTCAGGCCATTATCCACGGTTTGTCTGGAGAGTACAGACTGCAATGTCTGAGGATCTTATCATGTCAAAGCCTGTATTTCATGGTCAGATCTCAGTATTGGAAATAGAGACAGATAAAAAGTTTCAAATGCTGTTCCAAATGTTTTAGCTCAAGTTTTGTTTTTAGCATTAGCATGTGCACCTGCCTGAGCAAACCACTTCCTCTCTGCTCTCCAAGCCAGATGTTTTATCAATTCCATATTCTCATGTTCTGCTGTTTTGATTCATGTGTTTTCCAGCCATTATTATATATTTTTCATTTAGCGTTTAACACATTTTTCACACTTTTAAATCCGAACAGCTCTCGCTCTGTATAAAGTGTAATGTCAGACGTCCCAGAGAGCGAAGGCGGTTTTACGGCCAAAACGGAACAAGAATTAACTCATTCACCTCATACCTGAGGCAACAGAACGAGATTTGAAAGGAAAATAGCATGCTGGTAGTTTGAACTGGCAGCAATCAGTGGTACATGCAAAGCTAAGCATTGCTAATTCTATTGCTATCATGAACTTAATAAATATCGTATTGGTACAGTGATGGTTTCAGATGCTAATACCTTGATATGTGTGTGTGTGTGTGTGTGTGTGTGTGTGTGTGTGTGTGTGTGTGAATCTTCTCTGAGAAGAAAAAATAATTTAGATAATTATGGACATGCAGCTAAAATGGGGGGGGGGGGTGCAAAGGAGAAAATTAACATGTCACATGTGAAAGGTTAATCACTACTTTTTGAAAAAAAGAAAAAAAAATAAGAAAAATTGTTTTGTTTTTGTTTGTTTTTTCCGCTGTAAATGACATGCCAAACTGTGTGTTTCAGATCACTTCGGTCCAGCAGGTGTTGAGTTTTATCCTGCGTGTTCATGGTCTCGAGTGTGAGCCGGTGGTCTCGTATTAACTTCCTCTCGCTAATCTCACAGACTGAGAACACAGATCTGCTAAAGGACTTCAGCTGCCATATTTTACTGCTAATTTGGAGTTTTAATTCACATAATACTCCAGTGAGATTATGTCTGTACACTGTTATTTTAGTTTGATTGGATTTCCAGCCGCTGGATGAGGATTTCAGCTGTTCCTGTTAGATTAGGAGGAGAGAAAACATGGTCTAACGCATTGATCTGTGCTGCTCATATGAGTGATGCACATTCACATCTGTGCCCCTGTTCCCCATCATTTCCTGTCATCAAAAAATATTACACACATGTTTCGGTAGAAATTAAATTAAAGTACAATATTAGTTTAGCTTTAAATGCTTGTCTGTACATTCACTAGTACACTTTAATCATATTTAGACAACAAAAATAAATTCAGAAATTACTTATAAAGATCAAGTCCTGCTTAAATGGGTCAAAACACACACAAGAACTTTCAGCTAATTGCATTTAACATACATTTATCCAATAATATATATATATATATATATATATATAAAACATGAAACATGAAAAAAAAAAAATATATATATATATATATATATATATATATATATATATATATATATATATATATATATATATATATGCTTATCACTGAAATAATCACTCAATATGTAGTCTGAGAGGCAAAACAAACCTGAGGCGAACACAACAAGAGAAACAGACACCAGCTGCGTTTCTAGCAGGAATGGGTTATGATATAGTAATATATAATTTGTTCATTTTTTAACCTTAATTATTTTAATGGCAGGCAATTAAAGCTGAATTTAGAATGCAATAATAGCAAGTTCATTGTTATTGTGCCAGATTTATTTTAGTATAATTTATATGCTATTATAATTTATATTAATATTTTAAATCTATTTATTTATTTGTTAATTTTGAATTTGTTGTCAGGAGAAATGAGCTGGATTCTGTTGTGGATTTAAAACATGAAACATAAATAATAATAAAATAAATCAGCTGTTTATTTCGGGCTCAGATTAGTTGCCTTGGTGAGGCAGAAGCGGGTCCCGCTGTAGAGGTCGGTCCCTCTTACTGCAGAGCTGATTGTGTGTGTGGAGAGGCATCTTCAGATGAGCACAGATGACATACCGCTGTGATTCCAGCCTGTGTGATTACTGCCATGTTTTTCAGAGATTTCTGTGTTGTCCTGTGCTCTCTAATCATCCTCCTCTCTGCCTCTCTTGGCCGTGTCTGTGTAATTGGCTGTGGTCTTGAACATACAGCACAGACGGCCTAATTATCCCATCTTTAGCTTGGACCACGTGTCCCTTTACAGAACCTCTTTCAGAATGTGACCCCCTTTTTTGAATTAGAAATGGGTGATGTCCTTGTATTTTGTGCTGCAGCGTGTTGAGAAATGGAAGAGAAACTATAAACCAGCGATGTTCAAAGAGCTTCTAGTCTGTGGGCTGTTTGAACAGATTAGTGTTGAGGAGTCATTGTATTATATTGCAGGTCTTATGTTCCCTTTTTCATTATTTGTAGTCAATTTGTAGTGATAACTGGATTGTCCAATCCAAATGACAGATTTCTTCAGTTATTTAGTTCATGTAAACCTGCTCATTTCTTAAAATTGACCTCAAGATCTACATCCATCCAGTCAACAACCAATTGACAGAACTGAACTGTATTTCTTTCTTTTTTTTCTTCTTTTTTGCATTCAAAAAAAGCTGGACAAAACATAAGTTATTACTATTTTTAACTTGATATGTTTCTTAAAAACCTGAGCTCTCAAGGTGTCTCAAAGTGACACAATGGCTTAAGATATCAGACTGTATGTGCACATACTTAAAAAAATAAATCCGTAAAAACAAAATTTTCATTACTTAAAATAAAATAAACATTATTTAAAAATAAATAAATAGAAAAAAAATAATAAAATATAAAAATTTAACTTAAATTACAGCTACTTGCTAAGACAACAGATCTCATTTGAATGCAGTTTAACTTGATGTAAAATAATAATAATACTAATAATAATAATAATAATAATAGTAAAGATAAAATAAGTAAAAATGACAAACAAACAGAATGAATACAAATTGAAAATTAATAAATAAATTTAAAATATTAATATAAATTACAATAGCATATAAATTATACTAAAATAAATCTGGCACAATAACAATGAACTTGCTATTATTGCATTCTAAATTCATCTTTAATTGCCTGCCGTTAAAATAATTAAGGTTCAAAAATGAACAAATTATATATTACTACATCATAACCCATTCCTGCTAGAAACACAGCTGGTGTCTGTTTCTCTTGTTGTGTTCGCCTCAGGTTTGTTTTGCCTCTCAGACTTCATATTGAGTGTTTATTTCAGTGATAAGCAATCATCCGAACCTCACAAGCATGTCCAGTTGGAGTGATTTGGAGGGACACAGCTGGTCTCAGCACCTGCAGCCACTGACCGACCGTGTCCCCCTCTCAAAGCCACGAGCGTGGCATCTGTTTGGCAAAAGATTTCGCTGCTGGACAGACGATGACCCCCGCAGCACTGGACAAGCGCGGTCTCACATGTAAGCAAAGTCCAAATGAATGTGGAATCGCTGAGAATCTCGAGGCTGTGTCTGTATTCATAAGATTGTGTGACCAACATTGAGTCTTTCTGAGGTTTGTGCACGTGTTTGTCCTCATATAACTCCAGAGAGTGAATCACAGATCATGGCTACCTATGAGTGAACTGGTGAAGTGTGTATTTTGTATTACTTTATGTTAAAATATATAATTATTTCTTCTACCGTACACTTGCCTTATCTCCAGAGAATTATAAGCAAGCCATTAATAGGTTTATTTCTCCAAACATTGTGACTTTGTGGTTCTATGAAAGCTTATTCTGTTTGGCATAGCAACAGCTCAACCAATGGTGCGAGTTTGGGGGCGGGGCTATCTATGCTTCTGACATTCAGAAAATGGGGGAGTGTTCAGGAAACCTGTTCGAAAACAGTTGGATGAAAGCAAGTTCTTAAGGACAGTTCTTACAAACGAGCAGCTTTTGACTTCTTAAGACTTCTTTCTTGGACTCTTATAATGATGGCACCCATTCACTGCATAGCATCCATTGGTGATAAAAAAAAGTGATGCAATTACACATTTCTCGCAATCTGATGGAGAAACAAATTCATTGACACGAGGAATAGTAAATTTGGATTTAGACACATCTGGATTCAAACCTGCATCACCCATATTCGAGTTTCAAGACTTAATAGAAACCACATATGACACCATTGCACCACAGCTCAGCTGACGGGCTTTTGATGGCTGTATCAGCCCGTTCTTTCAGCAAGAGCTCAGCTGGAGGTTTTCAATGGATTTCCTGTTGGGGGTTCATTGAGTGTGCGCTTGAAGATGTGAGCGGGAGGGATGGTAATGGAGTGGAACTTAAAACAATCTCACAAAACAACCCAAGATGAAGGGAATGGAGTAAAGAAGTAACAGTGCAAAAGAAAGCATGGCAAAGCAAAGCAAGTATTGAGTCTTCTCTCAAAAATTACTGGCTTTCATGCGTAGCAAGCATGCTACTTCTACCCAAAATGAAAAATATCTTGATAGAGTTACATAACAAAACGAAACACAGTCCTGCTCATAAATTGTATAATGCAAAACTAGCATTAAATTAGGCTTTAAGATAAATTTTTATCATGAATACTAGCATGTCAGTTGTCAGAATGATGTTGTTTTACAAGCTTTTTGAAGGCAAGAGCAATAGAAGCTTGTACAGATTGTCCGAATGACGTCGGCCCAGTCTGGAGTGTTAGTTGACTTGTGAAGTAATTGCCTCAATTCGGGCCAAAGCCGTAATGTTTTTACAGTGCTAGAACTACTTAAGGGATCTTGCTTTGGATCTTGTGGCCGTTTAGCTCAAAAAGAGAGCTTTTCCATCAATGGAATGTCCTTGTGCTATTGAAATTGCATTCCATGCATTTTTAATTGTTTTGAATTAATCATTAAGAGTGTCCACTCAAAAGCCACTAAAGAGAGACTCCATTGGGTCTATGCCGTAAAATGCATTATGGCATATTAATTTGCAAATGTGTTTTGCATTGTTTCTCAATTGCTCACTTTAATATCACTTGCTATAAAGGGGTCGAAGATACTTAGTTCCCAGCCCTTTCCATTTCTGTAAATGGGTGTAAATGCTTTAAAAAATGCACAAAGGCTGCACATGGCCATTGTGAAAATTCTTGAAATAACAGGGTGCAGGTGGGATGGAGTGTGTAGTCCAAAAACTGTGTAGTGTGAACAAATTGGAAATGTTGGGCAACAAATCTGGCCAAAGTCACAGACATAGTCAGCTCCAGAGAGAGTCCAGCGCTGGCACAGAGCTGCAAACACACATGATAAGTTGAGAGTTGTGTTTCAACTGTTGTTGTTTTGAGAGGCTGAAATTTCAGCTACTTGTTGTTATTTATTTATTTTTATTTTTTCTTCCAGTTTCACTGCTGAATTTATGAACAAAAGTAGTGGCTGCTATCAAAACAAAGCTTCATGTGTGCAAAAAGCTCACAAGAGTAAAACTTGGAAAACTAATACTTTTTCTAAAAGAGAATTATATTAGTGTGAATTCAGGTTTTAATATTAATGTATAAATAATCCTTCAGATGTATCTTTATTGCTGGAAATACACACGGACCAAAATGTATTCAGGCACCTTCAGCATTTCTCACATTATCACAGTTTATTCGCTATAGTTTAGATTAGAAAAAGGTAATACAATAAGATTGTGCCAGAACAAATTCATCTTGATAATGTCAGATAACTTTGATAGAAAGGTACATAATTAATTGGGTTGAAAAGTACATAATTAGGTAACACCAATTTGGGTCAACCAATTACCAAGCAATTCTTAATTTTGTTCAGTCTGTGGTGTAAAAATGTTGCATTGGCAATTAAATAAAAAGCACTTAGCATGGTCAGAAAGCATGGTCAGCTCAAATTGTCTCTATAATTTTTGGTCCCAAAGTTTTATCAGTTTAACTGATAGTATACTGTATGTAGAATTTTGGGTATAATAGGTTACAATACACTTTATTTTGTATTTCACTTACATAACTTAACTATTGTGTTCTGTAGTGTTCTGCATCCATTAGTAAAAAGATATCAAAATTATACTGTAAAGTGAAAGTGACGTGACATTCAGCCAAGTATGGTGACCCATACTCAGAATTTGTGCTCTGCATTTAACCCATCCAAAGTGCACACAAACAGAGCAGTGAACACACACACACACTGTGAACACACACCCGGAGCAGTGGGCAGCCATTTATGCTGCGGCGCCCGGGGAGCAGTTGGGGGTTCGATGCCTTGCTCAAGGGCACCTAAGTCATGGTATTGAAGGTAGAGAGAGAACTGTTCATGCACTCCCCCCACCCACAATTCCGTCCGGCCCGAGACTAGAACTCACAACCCTTCGATTGGGAGTCCAACCCTCTAACCATTAGGCCACGACTTCCCAAATGAAGTCAATCAAATTGCATTGTGGAATACACTATACTGCACATTTTTCAGTATTGGATATTGCTTATATAAGCAGATATAATATGCCAACCAGTGCATACATAATGTTTGCATACTTCAAATATGTACTATAATATATACTACAGCAACAGTAAAAGTAGCTTTTGGACACATCCAGTGACTTGTTCCTAAACACTAAACATTGTTTAATTGCAAACTATTATATAATGTCTTAACCTGTCACATATAAACTGGGTTTAGTTTTTTGATGGGTTGATTGATTATTTGTGCACCTGGGCTCTGTGAGCAGCTGTGTGTATACAGGTGTATGAGGATGAGTGAGTGTGTGTGTGCAAAGCTTTTTGGGTTTCCTGCTGATGAAAGATTTTCATACAGATGAAAATGAATCAGACATTTGATCATATAAATGACCTTTCTCCAGGTCATCTCTAATCATACCTCCTCGGTGCCACAGGATGAAATGTTCTGTAATATCTAGCTGCAAAATCATTGGTGGAAAGGGCAATTTATTGTCAAATTAAATGTCAAAATGTGAAACTCGTGTATTAAATAAATTCAATGCACACAGACTGAAGTAGTTTGTTTCTTCAAAGACTAAAGTTTTTTGTTCTTTTAATTGTGATGATTTTGGCTCAAATCTCAACAAATTAGAATATGGTAACATGCCAATCCGTTAATCAACTCAAAACACCTGCAAAGGTTTCCTGAGCCTTCAAAATGGTCTCTCAGTTTGGTTCACTGGGCTACACAATCATGGGGAAGTCTGCTGATCTGACAGTTGTTCAGAAGACAATCATTGACACCCTTCACAAGGAGAGTAAGACACAAACATTCATTGCCAAAGACGCAGGCTTTTCACAGAGTGCTGTATCCAAGCATGTTAACAGAAAGTTGACTGGAAGGAAAAAGTGTGGAAGAAAAAGATGCACAACCAACTGAGAGAACTGCAGCCTTATGAGGATTGTCAAGCAAAATCAATACAAGAATTTGAGTGAACTTCACAAGGAATGGACTGAGGCTGGGGTCAAGGCATCAAGAGCCACCACACACAGACGTATTGAAGAACTTTCTAAAACCGCAGACAACGTCAGAGAAGAAGAACTGGACTGTTGCCCAGTGGTCCAAAGTTTTGTATTTCATTTGGAAACCAAGGTCCTAGAGTCTGGAGGAAGGGTGGAGAAGCTCATAGCTCAAGTCCAGTGTTTAGTTTCCACAGTCTGTGATGATTTGGGGTCAATGTCATCTGCTGGTGTTGGTCCATTGTGTTTTTTGAAAACCAAAGTCACTGCACCCGTTCACCAAGAAATTATGGAGCACTTCATGCTTCCTTCTGCTGACCAGCTTTTTGAAGATGCTGATTTCATTTTCCAGCAGGATTTGGCACCTGCCCACACTGCCAAAAGCACCAAAAGTTGTTTAAAGACTACAGTGTTGGTCACCAGACCTGAACCCCAGAGAGAATCTATGGGCTATTGTCAAGAGGAAGATGAGAAACAAGAGCCCAAACAATGCAGATGATATGAAGGCCACTGTCAAAGAAACCTGTGCTTCCAGACGTCCTCAGCAGTGCCACAAACTGATCACCTCCACACCACGCTGAACTGAGGCAGTAATTAAAGCAAAAGGAGCCCCCACCAAGTATTGAGTACATATACAGTAAATGGACATACTTCCCAGTAGGCCAACAATTCACAATTTTTTATATTATTGGTCTTCTTTGGTATTCTTATTTGTTGAGATGAATTGGTGGGTTTTTGTTAAATGTGAACCAAAATCATCACAATTAAAACCAAAAACTTAAACTATTTCAGTCTGTGTGCACTGAATTATTTAATGCACAAGTTTCACAATTTGAGTTGAATTACAGAAGTAAATGAACTTTCCATGATATTCTAATTTATTAAGATGCACCTGTACACACACACACACACACATTAATAACATGCAATTCTTGTGCCCTGTAAATACCAGTGATATACAGTGTAATTATATGGTAATAATTCAGTAACCTTTTATTTATCAAAGAAGTATAGTACTGCATTATTTAAAGTCATCACTATACCTTACTACCTCAATAGTAAATCATCTTTGTAAAGGTCTGCAGATGTTCCAATCTTTTCCCTGGCCTACTGTCATCCCCTGAAGACCATGAAGTTCACTGTCCATGTGCACTTTTTCTCTCATCTCTATACTCGTTCCAGTATTTTCACATTTTCTCTTTGATGTCACTGGCCAGAGCGTGTAGAAACATCCCTGTTCATTTGCATTTCCCGTTCTGAGAAGCTGTCATTAGCCATTAGCTGAGTTTCAGAAGAGCTGGGAGGAATTACCTCACGCTGCTGAGTGTCATGCTTGTCTGGTTCCAGCGCTCATCTTGCAACAAGCGCACAATCTTGTCCGCTAATAAAAGCAGACAACCCCTGGCAGACCTGGACCCGAAGCGACGGAATCAGTTTAAGGTGGCAAGGTCAACATGAAAGCAGCTACTTCCATTTACAAAATGAGGAAAAGAATATGACAGCGCTAACATCATAATAGAGCTCTAATCTGGCCCAGCCGTTGTGAAATTATGTAAGACTGGGTAGGTTTGGTTCAGTTACTGTGTACGCGAGTCTTGATTCGCCATTCAAAGCTATTCTTCTTGGATCTGGTCTCACATGAAACATAAGTTTTGATGAATTATACTGAAAATGTACAAAACATCCACTGAATTTAAGTCAGAAGCCAATACCACATCAAACAACCAGGAATTCTTTCCATTTTCATTTACTTTTCCCCCTCAGAACTGGCGGTGGTGTTATGACGGATGGCCCAGTTCGGGTTTCAGCGCAGTGGTTTATGGGAGCTCAGTTTATCAGACTCTTGAAGGAATTACTCTGTTACTCTGTTCCAATATATTAAGCTAAGGCTTGTAAATGAATAGAGGCAATTCAATAGCATATCTATCACTATACTGAGAACCTGTAATGATACCTGTATTATGAGGCGTATATTGTCATGATAATTGTCTGGATTCAATTAAGGGAATAATTCCAAACGTGTGCGGCAATAATTAATACACTTTACTGCTGCCTCGACAGCCATTCAGCAGACAGCTAATCACATGCAAACGTTTGAACAAAAGTATGTCTGTGTGAATAAAAAAAAAAAGAGAGGGACAAAAAAAAAAAAAATAGTCTGAGAAATTTCAGGTGAATTTCAAAAAAGCACATCCTGTTCATATTTCACATCAAATAAAAATAAAATAAGAAAATACAAATAAAAAAAATAAAATGAATAAAGTTTACAGTTTGGAGAAAAGAAGTCAAAAGTGCAAAAAAAAAAAAAAAGAAAAGAAAAAAAACTGAAATGTGAAATGAATGTAAAATTGAATTACTTTACTATTTTTTTTTTTTTACAAATATTTTAACATTTATTGAGTGATTTAATTTTGTGTAAATATATATGTATTTGTATATATGTATATATACATATAGTACTCTGGAGCACAAAAGCAGTCAAGTCTCTGAGGTGTATTTTTAGCAATAGCAAAAGAAAAAACATTGTATGGATCAAAATTATACTTTTTAAAAAAAAAAAAATTATGTCAACACTTATAAGTATATTAAGTAAATATCATGATCCATGAAGATATTTTGTACATTTCCTACCGTAAATATATCAAAACTTAAGTTTTGATTAGTAATATGCATTTTAAAGATTTGCATATAGTTGTATCTAGAACAAATATTGTCCAATCCTAATGAACCATACATCAATGGAAAGCTTCAATGATGTATAAATCGAAATTTTTAAAAACTGAAATTGACACTGAAGACTGGTCTTGTCTTGTCTATATATATACTTTTTTCAATAATGCACTACAGCACTGGCAAGATGTATGTATATATATGATATGTAAAAATTGATAGCCTGGATGCACTGTAAGTCGCTTTGTAAATAAAATGTACTGTATGCATTTAGCAGATGCTTTTATCCAAAGCGACTTACAGTGCATATATATATATATATATATATATATATATATATATATATATATATATATATATATATATATATATATATATATATATATATATATATATATAGTTGCATATTAATCCTGGTTGTTTTTCCCTTTGCATTTATTTGCAAATTGATTTGTGATCGATCTATTTAACCACCTATAGTTGATGCTGTTTATGCCAAGGTTGAAACAGCATCTTGTTTACACTAAAGGCAAATAGTATAAATATATGAATCACACAAATTGTTAATAGAGGTGATATGCTGTTAGTACTAAAGGTAAATAGTGTGGGTGAAGATGAAAAAAATAGCCTTAAGGTCAAAGGTCGGCAATCTGCACACAGTGCACTCTTTTCTTGCTTCTCATGCACTGGTGTTCCTCGCAGGAAGGTCAGATATGGTTTATTTCCTTCTTGTTTTGAAATGTAACCTGGATATAGATTCCTTTTTTTCTTATTTTCCACTTACGTTGTAAGCAGAAAATGTTACATTAGAAATGCCTTTTTTTTTCGTTCTATTTCTTTTCTTTTTTTGTTATGTTATTTTATAGAATTGCATATTTTATTTGATCAAAATAAGTTTTCCATGACTTTGGGAATGCCAAACTCACACTTTTTATGCATGTGTATATCTGGATGCTAAAGATGATAAATCAAAGAGGAAATAAGAGGGAAAGGTTCTGAACTGTGAGTTACACATTAAGATCTCCTCTTTCGATTCTCTCCTGAAGTTTTCCATGAGCAGGGTCTCCGACTGTCATTTCGAAAAGCAGGCAAGCGTAGCTTATTTTGGCCGGGCCGCTGTATTTTCTCAGCTGAAGCCACAGAATAGTTTGGATCAGAAACAGCCTGAGCACTGAGGAGCTGCGCCATAATAAGGCAAAATAATAAGACATGCTCCAAAAGCTGCCTGCAACTCGATGCTGCTAGGTTGATGTAATCATTTGTCAGCCGTTCTCAAGAGCCGAAACACGATATGAGGGATCTTGCTCTCGTAGTGGTTCGTTTTCATTCATTGCCTCCTCTCCCGCAAAGATGACAACAGAATTGAGTCTTTTGTTGGCACTTACAATGGATGAAAGGATGTTGTGGCAGAGAGAAGCCAAACATGGTTAGCGGCCTCAATGCCAGCGCTGATGAGATGGTAGCTTCTTTTGACAGTGTTTAGTCTCTTCAAGTCTCACACACTGGCAGGACTCCAGCTAAAACTCTCTGGTTAGGCATTGACATACACCTGCGAACCATATGCCTGCATCTAAATCTGCTTTATTTTGAATTCTACATCTTCTTCTCAAAGCGAGATGGAAGGGACGGTCTTCCTGTTTGCCATCTAGAAGATTCAAACGCTGTCGCTTGGCTTAACAACAGACGGCTTTGATGCCTCGTGTTTCTCTGACAGCGCCGGTATCTTCCGTCTTTGATTAATTTGGTTTAAGAGGGTGATTGTGACACGCCGTGTGAGGATTGCATCAGTCTCATTGAAGTTCTCTTTGAAAAGCGTGAGGTTCGTTTGTAATGACAAACGTGTGAACGGCAGAATCAGAGCAGAGCCGTGTGAGCGTTGAGCAGAGAGACAAAAGAGCAACGAGGAACAAAGAAAGACAGCGAGAGATGACGGCTGTAAATACGAGGGAGCGGTGAGAGGAGGTGTGAGGGAGGGAACTAGCAGATTGAATTGTGGGACGTGGAGGTGTGAAAGGTGCGAACTCAGAAATGGAGGTCTTGGCACAAGAGTGTGACGGAGTCAGAAATGAGAATATGAATTAGTAGGGAAAAGTGTTGCAGATTAATAATGTGGTGAAACTCAAAAGAGAGAGAGATAACCATCAGTTCCCAATGCACTTTATTTCTGTTAACCTTGTCCCCTTCCATTGTTTTACTATTTTATCCTGTTTTACATATATGTAATCATATTCTAAATAAGGTAATTGCTTATTTCTCTCATTTCCGGCTTTTCTTCACAGAAATGCAATTCTGCTTCCATATCTCATAATTCTGAATTTTTACATTTCAAAATTGCAAGAGAAAAGATCAGAATTTTGAGATGTATATTGAATTGTGAGATAATTCATAATTCATATAATGTCATAATTCACTAGCAGTAAAAATAAAAATAAAAATGAACCTGTTCCATGGATTGTTGCCATGTTCAAATTCAGTTTTGTTTTATTTTGTACAAATGCAGTGAACTTTACAGTCATCCCTTGTGGTCATGTTGTGAGTGGAATGAGGTTGGTAAATAAATGTACATATACAATAATGCTACTCATGTGATCATAAAATATAATTCACCTTATCAGTATGCTACTAAGGCAATGATTAAATTGTAAGAGTGGTGATACCAATTTAAGGATAATGATTGATTCAGTGTATTGTATCCAAAATGTACCAGTCACTGATATATGCATTCAGTTTTTGTTTAAATAAAGTAAATATAAAATAAATACATAGAATATAAATAAATGAACATAAAACTGAGGGAGCATGTATCTTAGGAGAGTTTAAAGATAGAAATGAGACGATTGTTACGGTAGAGTTTGTCTAGTTTTTAAAGAGAAAATATTTAGACATTTAAGATCTAATTTGGGAGTTTCTCTGTTTCACCATGGTACTTTGAGAGAAAAAAACAAAGTACAGACAGGGTGTGAGAAAGCGTGTCTAGCAGCTGAGGAAAGTGAGGGTGGAGGAGAGAAAATGAGGAGGAGGAGAGAACGAGAGCCAAGAGGAGGAGAGAGACGGATGGAGAGAGCAGGAGGAGGAGAGAACGAGAGCCAAGAGGAGGAGAGAGATGGATGGAGAGAGCAGGAGGAGGAGGAAGAGGAGAGAAAGCAGCACTGCTCTGGGACTCTTCGCTGGAGTGGCTGTGGGAAGAGCAGCTGTGGCAGCAGAATAAATTTCAATACTGATCAAGTCTGGCTAATAAATAAGACTGCGAATCAGAGCACCTGTCCCGGGAACGTCAGACCGGGATGAGCTGATTAAACCAAACCTGCCTGATCCAGCAGAGAGAGAAACAATCACATCGAGCACCGTAGCTTTAGACGGCCAGTATCAGCCGAGCTGGAATTACACGTGAGGAAAATGACACACTCAGTCCAATGCAAAACAGATGAGAACATGAGCTGAGGAAGTGGAGAACATAAAAAAGACAGCTATGAACCTGCTTGACTGCTCTATAAATACTCCCTTCTATGTGTTTGATTGATAAGGCCAGAGCATTTGGAATAGCATTAAAAATAAAAATAAAATTAAAGGGAAAGATGAAAACTGAAATCCAGATCAGAGGGAAAATACTTCTTTATGCAACTGTTACAATTCAGATACGAGGAAGAAATTAAGGAATTCTAAATTTTGATTGGAAGAGCCACATTTAAAGTAACATCACAGAATGACTAAAATAACCACGTATCCATCGTAAAATCATAATAAAATCACACAAGACTTCACAGTGCTTATTTCTGTATTATAAGATATTTTGTCGAAATTCTAAAGCAGCATCACATCGATTCTTCCCTACTGATGAAATCCCATAATGCATTGCGATAATCTTTGGGATTGATCTTTGGAAGTGCATGTAACATGGCAGATACAATAATTAGAAATATTTTATTCAGTGCTTAAAATCTACTTAAATCTACTTTTCCAGCACATTCTCACTCGTCACATATTGACACTTGGTCAGGACCCTTCAGCGTGTTTTTCCTGATTCAGACAAATAGTTTTGGAGAATGACTGGGGAGCATCTTTGTAGAGCTAAATGCATGTTTGGTTTCTCAGTGTGGTCTCTGAGGCTTTTTCTATCAGATTTGTCAACTGGCAGCTGTGTCTCGTCCTTTGTTCTCCACTTGAGCTGTGCTCTTTCATGTAATTTCTGTTGTTCCTCTCTTTGCCTCTTCATCCCACGGTGGCTGTGAGAATGAAGAAGTGTCACACAGATCAGTTTCTCATTTCTCCATGCGGCTTGCCACGGGTTTGAACCTCCTCCCAGCCAGAGAGAGCTCACAGCAGGTCTTCACAGCGAGCTGAGATTTTCAGAGTTTGTGTTTGGATTTGAGTAGCTTCCCGAAGGAGCGCTTTACATAGAGTGAATGCAGCATACTCCGTTCTTACATATATGAGAAAGTGAGAGATATAGAACTTAAAGAAGTGGTGTCTAGTAATCAACTTCATAAATAAGATTGTATTTCATTTTATTCTACTATAACAGAACTTTTCTGGAATGGAAAATTTCCATATAATTTAAAGATTCTTCGTCAAACCATCAATGCCAGTATGGAAGCTTTTATTTTACAGCATAGGAGAAAAATGTCTTCACTTGCTGTGGATGTGAAAACATGGTAATCGCACAAGAAAAATATATTCTGCAATGTGTGAAATGACTGTTCAGGCTTTTCTTGCTCACCTTTCAGTATTTTTTTCAGATGATTATTATTACTGCTCTACAACCCAACCCACCAGCACAACAGCTGATTTATTTTTAGGAAGAGGAGCCTGGGCTACTGCTGGCCGCTGCACTGATCCTGAGTCAGGAGAGAGTGATAAAGAGTGAAGCAGACCTGCTGACAGATGACAAGAGCAACAGGCTGCTTCTCTGACATTCACCACCACCGGCAGACAGTGGGAAAATAAAATAGGGCAATAACAACAGAGAACAAGAGAGTGAGAGAGTCTGAGGGAGTGCATGAGGGGAGAGGGGGAATCCAGATGGATGCTTCTGCTTTGGGAGATTTTGCAATATTTTCAAATGCAATATCTGTAGCTGGTTGTGTTACCAGACTGTCAGTCCTGTGCTGCTGCCTTGACTGATAAACTTCACTGATTTCCCTCTGCGAGACAGGAGAGTCGAGTTACCTGTTTTACCCTTTCTGAGATGTTGCTAGAATATTCCAAACAGTTGTTAGGTATTGTCATTATTATTATTTTATTTTAGGGATTTCTATTTTCACTATTCAGATTTTAGTTTGTTTATTTATTTAAAAAAAAAAAAAAAAAAAAAAAAAAAAAAAAATATATATATATATATATATATATATATATATATATATATATATATATATATATATATATATATATATATATATATATATATATATATATATATATATTACATTCCTTTTAAATTCTCATTTAATTTGATTAGACTAAAACTTAATTTTAGTTCATTGAGAGTTAATATTTATTACAGATTTTTCTTTTCGAAAGTGTATTGCATTGCAGAGAAGCTCGAGAAACAGTGCATTACAGTCTTTCCATCATCAGTGCACTTTAATTTAAGCGTATACTCTTATATACTGATACGCAATGATATGCACTCTTTCTCGAGCTTCACTAACTCTGACCTTTTCCAGGTCTCAGCTGTCATCACCTTACATGACGCGTCCCATCCCCAAACATACCTGACCCCCTGTCTCTCCCACACCCATCCAATCACTCTTATCTGGCTTCTCGTTCAGGACTTATCTATTTTCTCTGTCCTGATGGCAATCTCCTCCACACTGCCTGTCTCTGCATCTCCTCGGACTCTGTATCGAGTCCCTCTCCCTGATAAACTTGGATGTTATTCAGCAGGCCCTAAGGAGACTCTGGTCCTTCCAAAAGAAGGCTAAAGATTAGCTTGTTGCACATGCCTTGCCTCACAGGCTTGCTTTTGCAATGCTCTTTGAAACTCTGCACTCTGTTTTCTGGGTTGAATTTCTTCAGGCCAAATAAATCGAAAAAAATAAATAAATAACTAAATCAACTGGGTGATGTCTAACGAGTGATTCAAAAGTCTGCAAAAGACTCATTTTGACAATGCGTCTACACAGTGACCCCCCCCCCCAAAAAAAAAAAAAAAAAAAAAAAAAATCTAATAATAATATTTCTTTTTTGAAGTTTTTAGGTATAATCGTATTAGCTCTCATTGCAGCTTCCATTATATTAAATTGACTTTGATTTGAATTCTACAACTTTTTGAATTCCATATAACCATATAACAATTTTTATCAATTGGTTAAATGTATTTTTAGTTTGATGAGTTAAAGTAATGGACACATAAATGAATCACTGAATATATCTTGCCAAAATATCCAAAAAGTTATAGAAGTAGCATTGCTATTGTTAACTAAAACTATCGAAAATCATTTTCATCAATTGAAATATAGCAGAAAAATAAATAAAAAAATTTCTAAAACTAAAACCCGAAAAATATTTATTTAAATTTAAACAAAAATGAAAAGGGAAAACACACACACACACACACACACACACTATAACAGTATATGAATTATACTATACACTGTATATGTAGCTTCTTTAATTCAAATTGGGCTAAAAAGAAGTTCTGCCAATATCTGACCAAAATACTGACTTCAAATCGAAAAAGAAAACTTCCATTCCTATAGTCGTCAGGTTGAACTGGAAATGCTCATTCATTTCCTTTACTTTGTACTCTCTCTGGCAAAGCTTAGATGTTTGTATGTTTCAGGTGTTCTGTGATTGGTTGAGGGCTGAGGGATTTGGCCAATAAATTAAGGCGCTGAAATGGAGAATCTCATTTGGCCTGACAGATTTCCCATAATTCACCAGGGGCCGCAGGTAGTTGAGTAGCTACAGAAGGTAGCTTGCGGGGGCGTGTTGCCAGGTCTTTTTCTCTTTCACTCTGTCCTCTGTCTTTCCTGTGATCTAATGTGGGAGCTGTATGGTGTCAGAGTGACTTAATGCTTACCTGGGAAGGCATTGCTGTACAGCATCTGAACGAGCTAGAGCAGATGGTGAGTGGTGTCAGCTAATGGTACCAGAGAGAGAGGACATCCCTCTGCCACACGAAAGGGCTTTTCCCTTCAAAGCTCCACACAGAGTCATCAAATACACATCACATGCTCGTCAACCTCTCAAAGCTAAATTTGAACTCCTTCTGATTTATACACCCTAAAAACGAAGCCACCTGAATTCATACTTGTGGCTGAAACACACACACAGATCTGTGTTTCTTCACAGTTGCGGCCATTACTCGTCTGGCTCTCTTAACTGATGGCTCCCTGTGCTGCGCCTTAAACGATTGCTCCCATTACCATTTGAAAATATGGAACACGATGACCAGTGTTGCATGTAGAGAGACATTTGTGTGATTAATCAAGGGGGGGGGGGTTAAATTCGAAGGCCCCGCAGGAGCTGTTCTACGTTCTACACAGGCAGCTGGAGACGCCTCAACGGACAGATCTAATAAAACACTGTCTTCAAACCAGGGAGTGCCACTCAATACTGTTCTATTCCACTGTTAAACATGAAGGACACCTGTTTGGGGTAGGTCCAGGACCTCAGACTTCCTGGTCTAGTTTTTATTGCCAGACCTAATTTTTCAAGACACTTTGCGCAACCCAACCCCAAAAGTATATGTGCTTGGAAAGCACCAGGCCTAAATTAGGCCCCAGTGCATAATAAACAATACATTTTATATTTTAAGTAGTGTAGAAAAACGATTTGGGAATATAAAAGTTAGGTTTTAGGTTGTGATTATGGTGGTAAGGTATGATGCAACAATCAGCACTAATGTAATTATCTGAGGTGCGTTCTAAGAGTGCTGATATTTAGTCCTGATATTTTAGACTCTTCGCTGTTTGTTTCACATATTTTCTATGTGTTTACTCGTAGACCAAAGTGCAAGTGGAAGTATGGTGTTGCCTATAGCTCATATATATATGCACCAAGATGGTTTACGGACATTATTATGAAAAGAAGAAAGTGCAATGAACAATATAATGGAATAAGTCCCGCCTTCTCATTGGAAGAGCTAGTATTTTCCCATACAGATAGATGGGAGGTGGTTTTGCATGCCCAAAATAACTTCAAATATGGCTCCGGAGTGAACTGACTTTTCCTTGAAAGGGACTTTGGTTTTGTTCCAAGAGCAGGAAACAGGAAATGGAAAACAGTGTATGGAGTTTGAAAACCTGGAGTGATTACATTGCTTTCAGCTGGCAAAGGTAAATTGCTGAACCACTCCACTACAGCTTGGACAGCCATGTTTATATTCAGAATGGCACTTTTACTTGCATGATATAGTTTAAATAACCAGGATTATTCACCTCCCCATCTTAGCGTTAGTGGGAATGACATAGGGCCGAGCATTTCCCCTTGGGGCACCTCGCTGCTACAAATACAATTATATGCAAGAATTGAAAGAGATGAGAGAGAGAAGATGATACACATTGAAAAGGTGAATTGGTGAGCCCAGTGAAAGGTCATCCAAGCTGACAAACCATGCCAGTGGCTCGGTCTCTTTCTCTCTGTGGAGCATTAAAGTCATTTCAGAGGGAAGAGGCGTTCAGGTATCCTGGGGTGAGACTGTCAGCTTTCTTTCAGTGCTCTCTTAGACCTGATACACAATGGCACTCCACAGATTCCTGCACAGAAGCCCACCTCTAACACAATTACTCACCCCACTCACCACTGGAATGTGCTTTTACAAAGCCCAGGAGCTCAGGTCACCAACTGGATGTGCTGACATTTACTGCGAGGCTAAATCCACACATATTCAGTAGTCAGTCAGAGTGACTAAAGATATTTTTATTTTAAGCTGGCATTTTCTAGGCATTCACGTTGAGGATTCAATTGCTACAGGTCAAACTACTGAATATTTTCTAGAATCTGATACTACTTTGGTGGATCAATAGTCCACTGGTAGTTGCATAAAGTCAAAATTTGTTGACTTTACTGGTCATTTTGTCACGATAAATCATTGACAGTGCAAACACCCTGGATCAATAAAAACTAAACAAACAAGGTTAAGTAAATTGGGCCAATTTCTGAAGCATTTCTATAAGCAGACATTGAAGTTTTAATGTTAAAACGTTCATATGATTTGAGCTGTGAAACTTTTTACATTCATTTTAGGGTTTATGGCATTGTGTTGTCACTGTAAATTGTAAAACTGAATTGAGATTTTATGCACCAAAATCATGTTAACAGGTAGTGTGGAAAAGTACGTGTTTAAGGAATTGTAGATACAAGAAAAAAGGACACCCATTCTATGTATTATTGAGAATAACTTTAATATTTTTTCTTTGATAAAATCACAGAGATGACGTCAGCTGTGATAACTCACTCCCTCTGCTTCAGTATTACATATTCAAAACAGTTCTCTCAAGTGTTGTTGTTTTCTCTTTGTGCGAGGCATGTACAGTATATATATGACTGGGTAAATACTGCAAATCTCTGGATTACAGACTGAGTGGGTCAATAACTGGTAGGCGGTTTTACTCTTAATGAACTGTTGAAGGCTGATTGTTTCACTGTTTTCTTATGAAGATGAGCTCTTCTATAAATGCATGAATGTTATTTGAGGTCGCTGCCAAGTGTGTTGAAATATTCTCCCTGGCGGACAGACAGAGAGAAAGAGACTATCACCCTAGACTCCAGATGAAAGCTTGGCCTGGTTTCAAAGTTTCCACACGGCAAAGCTTGCAAAACACCTGAGAGATAACGCTACGGTGGGATTAGCTGCCATTTCATTTCCCCCTTTTCCTTCTCTTTCCTCCCTCGTTTTCTTTTCATATGCCAGGCTTGCGACAGACTGCAACCGTAGCGTTCCTCCTGGCTCCAGAGGACCACTTTCCAATACCATTCATCCCCTTAGCCCCTAGATTTGTTTATTTAATCCAATATTTATGCACTGTGTATTAGAGCAAATGCAAAACAGCTTGCCTCTGTAACAAACTGACACGCCGGACCAGATACACAGAAAACACACGCACAATCGGCACGTAAGAAAGCAGGAAAATGCATTTGAAGGGACGGCTTTGCAGCAGAGAGGAAAGATAACCTAACGCAACCTTCAGCGGATTATAACTTTACGCAAGAAAAACATATACAGTTCCCAAAATACATTCATTTATTTGTATACTGTGCAACTACAAAGCAGCAGACAAATTAAACACAGGATTGGATCAGAGGGAATGCAACTGGACAAAATATTTAGAGTTGCACACAATAAAACGCAGACCGCCCTTTGAGGCCTGTTCAATACAAATGGCTCAGCTCACAGTTTATTATCTACATAACAGAGTTTATTTTGGCTGTAAAATCAGACTAATGACAGCTCCGAGATCAAATCGTTCTCTAATGTCCGCTCTTTTCACCAAAGCTATGACAAATCTGAACTTAATCTTTAATACAAACAAACCGACTGCTCTATTCAGCACAAGCCCAGGCCGTTTCTGAGAGGAGTGGAGCCCAGGCTTGGCTCTTCTCCAAGGGTGTTATCAGGGTGCCCGCGACTCCCCGGTGTCCAGATGAAGTGCGTAGTGCCCATCTGTTTTTCTCTGACTGTATGATGAAGCTCCACACATACACACAGCCGGAGGAGGTCTGGATCAGGGAATGGGGAGTTGATGATGAACCCATGCAACTGCCGTTATCGGAGCACCAAGGAGCAGGCTGTGGTATCACTTGTACCATTTGGAAATGGCACATTTGGGCATGGGGCTGGCAGGCATCAGGCGTGACCTGACAGCCTGTCATTTGACTGAGTTTGCTCAGCCTAGAGTCATGAATTTTCTCTGCTTTGTGCTGTGTGGGCAGTTTGGATGAAATCTTGTGTTTGCTCAGAATTAATCATTCTGAAGTGATCTAGAGCATCATTAATGTGGCAAAGTCATTTTTTGGCATTATTCATTTATGAATATATCTTCCGATGGTGTTTTAAATTTGGGTAAATTTTTCTCTTATGCCCCAATGAGAAACTCAAATACTACGTTTTTTAACAAAGAAATTGACATTGAATCCAATCTAGTTGTTCTGTTTTTTTTTTTGTTTTTTTTTGTAATTGGGGTCTCAGTTATGTTTCATTTAATATCTTTGCTTCAGAAGTTTTTTTTTTTTTTTGCTAGCATATTTTTTACAATAAAAATTCTGACATCCACAGCTCCTGTTTTTTTTTAATTATTATTATTATTATTATTATTTACAGTAAATTTCAAGATAGTTTGTTTGTTCATTTATTTAATATTGAAATCCTTGAAAACATCTAAACACATAAGTGTAATTGTAAACTAAAACGTAATATGAAAAAAAAAACATTATTGCTAAAATATAAAAAAATATTGTATCACTAAAATGAAAAAAGAATAAACAAAAGCTTAATATACAAATAGAAAGAAAGAAAGAAAGAAAGAAAGAAAAAGAGAAAATGGCAAAACATTCATAAAACTCAAAAATGAAAACTGAAAATATAACTATTCAAAGTAAAAATAATTACTATAAAAGTAAATAAATGATAATAAAATAAAACTGGAGCATAGTTTGAGAGATGATTGAGATCTTTTCTAAAAATACTGAAGGAAAAAAAAATAATTGAAACAAATTTTACTCAGAAATTGCTAGTAAATAGTAAAATGAATTACAAAACAAAACAATATATATATATATATATATATATATATATATATATATATATATATATATTTTTTTTTTTATTTATTTTTTTTTTTTCTGTATTAATTATTATTTTTTGTTTTCAAGATCCACATGAGAATTTTGCTATGTATTTTTGAGCAGTGTCATGATTTTTCCGCTTCATGCTGCAGACACTGCATCGATATCCTCGGGTCCAGAATCAAATCAAGTATAAGTATTGTTCTTCAGGGGTGGTTAACAATGAACAGGTCTCTTTATTAAAAATAAATAAATAAATACCCTACCAGTCTAACTGTTTTCTGTCTAAACCAATGTGAACTAATGGCCGACTATGAGTAACTCCCATGCGCATGATCAATACACACTATCTTTCTCGGGCAGGAATGGGCTCTTTGTGTTCAGACACATTCCTGCAGGCTGGACCCCTGCTGCCGTCAGCTGTCAATCAAGTGTCAGCTCAGAGGGGAACGGCAGAGGAATGCCTTTCACCGCTGACACACTCCAGTCTCATTATCTCCCTCTTACGCAAGGCACATGTTCCTCTCACATTCATTCTTTTAAAAAATACTTTTAATTAGACAAGGATAACTAATAGAGTTTCTTATATTTACAGTTAGGGATTTGAACAAACCGAACCGGTCTCCAAAATCCTGCTCAAAAACTGTACATGCATACAATACAATATTAATGAAAAGTAAAAAACCATGTGTATTTAAAGACGAATACTTACATGACTTAAGTACACTTTTAAAAGAACAGCACATTAAACCATGTTTTACATATGTTTAAATAAAGTTAGCATAAATGCTTGTCAGTACACTTTACCTGTGTTTCAAAGAGTATAGACTAAATTACTTATTTTGTTTAAAGTATTAGTTTTATTCTAAACACCTTTTGTGTTCCTGCTTGCAGTAAATATCCTCCCTTCCCAGAAACAAACAGTAAATAAGCGTAAACAAATGCACACTCTTCCGTCATGCGGGAAGTGAAGTAATTCACCGTGCAGCTTAATGAGTCGACTGAAGGCATGTATTTATCATCAAAGCATATTGTAATTAGCACGATAGCTGAACTTGT